>NC_086444.1:721995645-722023145 GCF_028390025.1 Pseudophryne corroboree
TTAAGAACTAGATATACAATTCCCAATATTTAAATCTATTGATAGTTAAATTCCAGGTGCGGGATTTTCTCTTGCAATTCGTACATAGGGTAAATTCCAGGTGCGGGATTTTCTCTTGCAATTCGTACATAGGGTAAATTCCAGGTGCGGGATTTTCTCTTGCAATTCGTACATAGGGTAAATTCCAGGTGCGGGATTTTCTCTTGTGAATCCAGGAAAGACCTGGGTTCCATGGCTGCAGGAATATCTTCCATGTCTGTCTCAGCTCGTCGTGGACTGTGGCTACGTCAGTGGTCTGCCGGCGCGGAATCCAGGAGAAGTGTGGAGACCCTACCCTACACAGGTCAGGCTCTGTTTGGGGAAGCGCTAGATATGTGGTTCTCCACGCCTGCAGCGGGTAAGTCCCCTTATCTTTCCTCAGCTCCGCCTGCTCCGAAGAAACCTTTTTTTTTCTTCAACTGCATCACGGCCCTGTGAGGCTGCCAAGCCAGAGAATCCTGGCCTTCCAACGCCTCCTTTCGGGGAGGTAGGCCCAGGTCCAAGAAACCGGCTACTGCAGGTTCCCAGGACCAGGTGCCTGTTTCAGGTGCACCGAGGTCCTCCGCATGACGGTGGACTGCACGCCCCGGTGGTGGGGCCAGTGGGAGCGCAGCTCAGACGTTTCAGTCATATCTGGGTGTCGTCCGACCTGGATCCCTGAGTGCAATGTCCCAGGGGTACAGGCTGGAATTTCATTTCCCTCCTCACCGATTTTTTAAAACCAGGCTGGCCAGCTCTGCTGGGAGGCAGGACTGTCCTGCAAGAGACAGTCCAGAAGTTGGTGGAATCACAGGTACTTGTGCCTTTTCCACCTTCTTTGTATAACGAGAGTTACTATTCAAACCTTTTCGTGGTACCGCAACCGGATGGTTCGGTCTGACCCATTTGAACCTGAAATCACTGAACCCCTTCCTGAGGGAGTTCCTGTTCAAACAGGTGTCTCTACGGACGGTGATATCAGCTCTGGATGAGAGGGAATTCCTGGTATACCTTGATATCAAGGATGCGTACCTCCTCATTCCAATGTGGCCGCCACATCAGGCTTATCTCCGATTCACACTATGGGACAGTCTTTGCCTATTCCAGGCTATGCCATTTGGCCTCGCGCCACAACACCAAGGTGATGGCAGAGGTGCTGGTTCTCCCCCGCAAGCAGGGGGTGAACATGATTCCGCATCTGGACGATCTACTGTCAAGGGTGTCGTCCAAGGTGGAAATGTTGCAGACCTTTGTTCCCGCGACCCGCCTACTGAGAGACCGCGGTGGGATTCTGGTTCTTTCAAAAATCACATTTGGAACCAACCAGGAGGTTGTCCTTTCGGGGACTGACCCGACGTGGACATGCAGAGGGTATATCTTCTACGTTGGTGATACAAACAATGGTCCAGGATGTCTTGCAGCCAGCCCAGGTTCATCAATGCTTTCACCTCCTGGGAAAGATGGTGGCCTCTCACGAGGCACTCCAGTATGGCAGGCTTCATACTCAGGCCTTCCACCTGGATTTCCTGGACATGTGGTCCGGATCTCATCTACAGAGAACACGTCTGTTGCCAAGGGCCAGGATTTTGCTCCTCTGGTGGCACCAAATACCTCACCTTCTGGAGGGCCACAGGTTCGGGATCCAGCACTGGATCCTTCTGACCACAGATGCAAGCCTCCGAGGCTGAGGTACAGTCACCTCAGGGGAAACCTTCCTGGGAAGGTGGTCTAGTCTGGAAGCCGAACTACCGCTCAGCATTCTGGAACTATGAGCCGTATACAACGGTCTTCTTTGGTGGCCCATCTTATAAGAAATCGAGGCCAGTCAAGTGTACTCGGACAATGTAATGACAGTGTCTTACATAAACCGACGGGGCGGAATGAAGAGCAGAACTGCAATGTCAGAGGTGACAAGAATCATCCTTGGGGCAGTAAAACACGCATTGGCGCTGTCAGAAATCTTCCTTCTGGGAGTCAACTGGGAAGCAGACTTCCTCAGCAGACAAGTTCTCCATCCAGGGGAGTGGGGTTTCCATCTGGAAATGTTCAGGGAAATAACAGACCTTTGGGTTTTCCCAAAACGGGCATGATGGCCTCTCGTCTCAACAAGAAGCTTCGACGCTATTGTTCCAGGTCTAGGGACCCACAAGGGCGCCCGTGTGTCTCCGTGGGTGTTCCAGTCGGTGTATCCTACACTTCCACTCCTTCCAAGGGTTCTAAAAGCTCATAAGGAGAACGAAAGTTCAAATGTTCCTCATTGCTCCAAACTGACCAAGATGGGCTTGGTACGCGGAACTTCTGACTCTATTGCAAGAAGAGACAAGGCCTCTTCCTCTTCGGGAGGACCTGCTGCAGCAGGGGCTGTTCACCTATCAAGACTTACCGCGGCTACGTTTGATGGCATGGAGGTTGAACGCCTTATACTAACTCGGAAGGGCTTCCGAACTCGGAAATTCCTACCCTGATACAGTCTAGGAAAGGAGTAACATCTAAACATTACCATCGTATTTAGAAATCAACTGGGACGGTTTCTCCTCTTCTTGCAAGCAGGAGTGGTTTTGGGCCTGAGTTTGGGGATCTGTACAGGTCCAGATTTCGGCCCTATCTATTTCCTTCTAAACAATTGGCTGCCCTCCATGAGGTTCAGACCTTTTTGAAGGGAGTTCTGCACATCCAACCTCCCTTTGTACCGTCTGCTGCGCCTTGGGACCTTAACGTGGCGTTGCAGTTCCTCCAATCGGGCTGTTTAAACCTCTACAGAAGGTTGAGGTCATATTTCTTACAAGGAAGGCTGTCACGTTCTTGGCCTTAGATTCTGCTAGACGTGTGTCGGAGTTGGAGGTTTCGTCCTTTAAGAGCCCTTACTTAATCTTCCGTGAAGACAGAGCTGTGCTCCGGACACGTCAACAGTTTTTCTGCTATGGGTTGTGTCGGCATTTCATATCCACCTACCTATTGTGGCGTCAGTTGCTACTGACTCCTCAATTTCATCAAAGTCCTTGGGTGTTATTAAGGCTTTGAAAATCTATGTGAAGAGGACTGCTTGTCACAGATAATCGGACTCTGTTTGTCCTGTATGATACCAAGAAAAATGTGCGTGTCCTGCTACTAAGCAGAATATCTCTCGCTGGATCGGGTTCACTATCCAGCATGCGTATTCTACGGCAGGATTGCCGTGTCCTACGTCTGTTGAGGCCCACTCTACTCGTAAGGTGGGGTCTTCCTGGGCGGCTGCCTGGGGTGTCTCGGCGTTACAAATTTGCCGAGCTGCAACTTGGTCTGGGTCGAACATGTTTGCAAAGTTCTACAAGTTCGATACTTTGGACTCTGATTATCTGAAGTTCAGTCAATCAGTTCTGCAGGAGCCTCCGCAATCTCCCTCCCGTTCTGGGAGCTTTGGTACATCCCCATGGTACTAATGTGGACCCCAGCATCCTCTTTGTTTTAGTTGAGTACTGCATTGTTACTTGGTAAGTAATGTTTCAGCTGTTGCTGAGGTTTCAAGCTAATTAGCTTTATGTGCCTTGTATGTGTACAATCCTTCTCTCGAAGATGTCCGTCTCCTCGGGCACAGTTTCTAGACTGAGTCTGGTAGGAGGTGCATAGAGGGAGGAGCCAGCCCACACTCTCAAATGTGGACCCCAGCATCCTCTACGGACTACGAGAAAAGGATTTACCGGTAGGTAACCAAAATCCTAATTTTTAAAATTCTATCTGTAAGAAAAATTATATAAAAGGTAATTAGGTTCACAGTAAAAAGGCCGACATGCACAAGGTCGACCTGAGAAAATGGATGACACAAGCAAAAGATAAACATGAAAATGGTCGCCACATGAAAATGTTGACATGGTTTTATTTGGGGGGTGTCAATTTTTACTTTTAGCACATGGACCCCAAATAAGTGTACCGCTTCACTCACCCTGCTTCGGGCAAAGTTGCATTCCCAAATCGTAGTCTACTTGGATGGTAAAGTATGAAAAAGTTCTAAAAAAAACAAACTGGAAAAATCATGTCAACCTAATGCATGTTGACCAACAGTGATCGCCCTTTTTACTGTCGACCAAAAGAACGGATACCGTTATAAAAGACATCAAAGGTACTGCACCAAGTAGAAGAACAAATACTGTACAACATCAGGGAAAATTCCTGAAGACCGCTCTCTATTAAATCTGATAAACTAAATTACTACCCAACAAAAATTGGTATTAAAAAAAAAAAAAAAAAAGGGGGGGTTACTCTTAAGCTCATGCATTTAAATCATTCCCTTACAGTTTATGGATAAAATAACATGTAAAACAGTATAAGATAGGGTGCAGTCAAACAAGAGCGCAGTTTCAACCTCATACTAGTCAGTATCTATAATGATCTGCCCAATACACTGAAGCAAAGGTTTCCCAGGATCAGAATACCTTTTTTGTTTTTGATTTTTTTGACCAACAGAGAGAATACAGAAAATAAAAAAATCAATAAGCCTACATAATCATTTTACTGTAGGCTGTATATTTGATATACTGTAACTGAATAATACATTACAAGGATGTTAAAGTGTTGTACAGACCTGAGCTAATAACATGTAACTTAAAAAAAAGTTAACAGATGAAGAATTTTGTAGTTTTTAATTACAGCTATTACATATCCTGAAGGGAACTAAATATATTTTGTGGATAATACTGCACTACCACCTGAATAATTTAATATTTATATAGTATAGTATTATATATACACTTACCATCATCATATGAGGAGATGCACAGACTTAACTTGTTCACTGTTGCTCATTATGACAAATAAAATGTAATACTGATTAAGGTACACCCAGTGGTTAACTTCTTTTTAATTACGTTTTCATCTTAATCTCACTATTTTTTTCTATATTTTATAGTAAATTATTAGAGTGTGATATGATATGATCTATCAACAATTCATGTCAACATTGTCATAAGGTCGATATAGATGAAAGGTCAACATGTTAGAATATCAACAGATCGTCCCTGGTGGACCAGCTGTAACTTACCTGCTCCAGGCTGCTTGCAACGGCGTCTTCCGTGTCCCGGAAGTTATGTAATCGCCATGTCCCGGTCTGACCTCCGAACCTCTGTCACTCCGGTATTTCTGCCCTATTCTCAGCCTTCTCTCTAGTGCCTAACCGCCCGCAGTCTAACCCTAAAGTAGCAATGTTGACATTTCACCTGTCCACATTTAAAAATTGACTACATCCCTTTTATGTGTTTGTCTTTATTTCATTAGCGTAGTTCTATTGAACATTTCAAATGAATCTATTATAAACCATATTTAATCCATTTTTAGAATATCTTGACAAAAGACCGTAACATTTATTGATCTATGATTAAACGTTCGAAGATAGCACCTCCATTATCGATATGATTATCAAAATCTGAAATTTATGTAACAGAGACCTCATATTTCACCTAATTTTAACAATATAAAACCTTAATGCTTGACTGATGCAATGAATCACATCCATATTCTGAAGTTAAAAATAGCACTGCTACAGCTTACTGCAAAGAAAGTACACACTGACAAAATACCTCAATTCTATTGCCCAAAGAACAGTCACTCCAGAAGTACAAAATCAGCAACCACCAGTAGTTAAAAGCAGCACAATGATGGAAGTTGAAAACTGCCACAAAGCGAGACATTCAGCCAATAGAAATCCCTAACAGGCAGGGCAATATATGACAAAGGAGGAAGAGAAAGTTAATAATATTACAGTTTCTTCTCTTACCACCCTCTCTCATGTTGGCTGTAAAAAAGGAGAGAATTCCAATACTTGCATACATTCAGCAAAAACTATAAAAATAAAATAAATAAATAATAAAGAAAGATAGGCTAACCGACAAGCTGCATGGGGATGAAGGGACAAAATAATGAATGACCAGCTAACACAGAATATTGATTCTATGTTGTCACATGTCTACTTTTTTCCCCAAGTACAGTGGAGATGTATTATAGCGGCCAGGTAAGGTTATACTGTGAGCGTACTGTGTAAGGGGCACTACTACTGTGTGACAATGTGCAAGGGGCACTACTACTGTGTAGCATATTGTGTAAGGAGCAGTACTGTGCAGCATAATGTGTACAAGGGAACTACTGTGTGGCGCAACATGTATAAGGTGTACTACTGTGTGATGCAACCTAAATAAGGAACACTAATGTTTAGGGTAACGTGTATAAGGTGTACTACTATGCGGTGTAATGTGAATAAGGGACACTACTATGCAGTGTAAGGCGAGTAAAGCCCCATATACACTAGCCAATCCCTGCCGACGCAGATATTGGAGGCGGCGGAGACCCAGCATCGTCAAGTGCATACACACTTGCTGATACCGGAGGGGAAGGAAGCGATGGCGGGAGTACAGTGAGTGTACATACTGGACGAGTTTGTGAAAGATCTCACTCAAATCAGCCCTTCTGAGCGAGATTGTTCATTTTCTCAGCTAGTGTGTATGTGGCTTAAGGGTCAGCACTGTGCGGCGTAATTGAATTGGGGGTACTATTGTGTGGCTACGCCCCTTCGCCATGATACCATGCTCTTTTTTCGGTACAAGCTGTCCTTATTTAAAGTAGTGATGTGCACCGGACATTTTTCGGGTTTTGGTTTTGGATTCGATTCCGCAGCCGTGTTTTGGCAAAACCTCACCGAAATTTTTTTGTCGGATTCGGGTGTGTTTTGGATTCGGGTGTTTTTTTCAAAAAAACCTAAAAAACAGCTTAAATCATAGAATTTGGGGGTCATTTTGATCCCATAGTATTATTAACCTCAATTACCATAATTTCCACTCATTTCCAGTCTATTCTGAACACCTCACAATATTATTTTTAGTCCTACAATTTGCACCGAGGTCGCTGGATGGCTAAGCAACACAAGTGGCCGACACAAAGACCTGGCCCATCTAGGAGTGGCACTGCAGTGTCAGGCAGGATGGCACTTCCAAAAAAATTGTCCCCAAACAGCACATGATGCAAAGAAAAATAGAGGCGCACCAAGGTCGCTGTGTGACTAAGCTAAGCGACACAAGTGGCCGACACAAACACCTGGCCCATCTAGGAGTGGCACTGCAGTGACAGGCAGGATGGCACTTCCAAAAAATTGTCCACAAACAGCACATGATGCAAAGAAAAAAAGAGGCGCACCAAGGTCGCTGGATGGCTAAGCTAAGCGACACAAGTGGCCAACACAAACACCTGGCCCATCTAGGAGTGGCACTGCAGTGTCAGGCAGGATGGCACTTCAAAAAAATTGTCCCCAAACAGCACATGATGCAAAGAAAAATGAAAGAAAAAAAGAGGTGCAAGATGGAATAGTCCTTGGGCCCTCCCACCCACCCTTATGTTGTATAAACAGGACATGCACACTTTAACGAACCCATCATTTCAGAGACAGGGTCTGCCACACGACTGTGACTGAAATGACTGGTTGGTTTGGGCCCCCACCAAAAAAGAAGCAATCAATCCCTCCTTGCACAAACTGGCTCTACAGTGGCAAGATGTCCACCTCATCATCATCCTCGGATTCCTCACCCCTTTCACTGTGTACATCCCCCTCCTCACAGATTATTAATTCGTCCCCACTGGAATCCACCATCTCAGGTCCCCATGTACTTTCTAGAGGCAATTGCTGCTGGTGAATGTCTCCACGGAGGAATTGATTATAATTCATTTTGATGAACATCATCTTCTCCACATTTTCTGGAAGTAACCTCGTACGCAGATTGCTGACAAGGTGAGCGGCTGCACTAAACACTCTGTTTCGGAGTACACACTGGAGGGAGGGCAACTTAGGTAAAATAAAGCCAGTTTGTGCAAGGGCCTCCAAATTGCCTCTTTTTCCTGCCAGTATACGTACGGACTGTCTGACGTGCCTACTTTGATGCGGTCACTCATATAATCCTCCACCATTCTTTCAATGGTGAGAGAATCATATGCAGTGACAGTAGACGACATGTCACTAATCGTTGGCAGGTCCTTCAGTCCGGACCAGATGTCAGCACTCGCTCCAGACTGCCCTGCATCACCGCCAGCGGGTGGGCTCGGAATTCTTAGCCTTTTCCTCGCACCCCCAGTTGCGGGAGAATGTGAAGGAGGAGATGTTGACGGGTCACGTTCCACTTGACTTGACAATTGTCTCACCAGCAGGTCTTTGAACCTCTGCCGGAAAGAGAGATACAACGTAGGTTTTAAATCTAGGATCGAGCACGGTGGCCAAAATGTAGTGCTCTGATTTCAACAGATTGACCACCCGTGAATCCTGGTTAAGCGAATTAAGGGCTCCATCCACAAGTCCCACATGCCTAGCGGAATCGCTCTGTTTTAGCTCCTCCTTCAATGTCTCCAGCTTCTTCTGCAAAAGCCTGATGAGGGGAATGACCTGACTCAGGCTGGCAGTGTCTGAACTGACTTCACGTGTGGCAAGTTCAAAGGGTTGCAGAACCTTGCACAACGTTGAAATCATTCTCCACTGCGCTTGAGTCAGGTGCATTCCCCCTCCTTTGCCTATATCGTGGGCAGATGTATAGGCTTGAATGGCCTTTTGCTGCTCCTCCATCCTCTGAAGCATATAGAGGGTTGAATTCCACCTCGTTACCACCTCTTGCTTCAGATGATGGCAGGGCAGGTTCAGGAATGTTTAGTGGTGCTCCAGTCTTCTGTACGCGGTGCCTGAATGCCGAAAGTGGCCCGCAATTCTTCGGGCCACCGACAGCATCTCTTGCACGCCCCTGTCGTTTTTTAAATAATTCTGCACCACCAAATTCAATGTATGTGCAAAACATGGGACGTGCTGGAAGTTGCCCAGTTGTAATGCACGCACAATATTGCTGGCGTTGTCCGATGTCACAAATCCCCAGGAGAGTCCAATTGGGGTAAGCCATTCTGCGATGATCTTCCTCAGTTCCCGTAAGAGGTTTTTCAGCTGTGTGCCTCTTATGGAAAGCGGTGATACAAAGCGTAGCCTGCCTAGCAACGAGTTGGCGTTTGCGAGATGCTGCTACTGGTGCCGCCGCTGCTGTTCTTGCTGCGGGAGGCAATACATCTACCCAGTGGGCTGTCACAGTCATATAGTCCTGAGTCTGCCCTGCTCCACTTGTCCACATGTCCGTGGTTAAGTGGACATTGGGTACAACTGCATTTTTTAGGACACTGGTGAGTCTTTTTCTGAGGTCTGTGTACATTTTCGGTATCGCCTGCCTAGAGAAATGGAACCTAGATGGTATTTGGTACCGGGGACACAGTACCTCAATCAAGTCTATAGTTGCCTCTGAATTAACGATGGATACCGGAACCACGTTTCTCACCGCCCAGGCTGCCAAGGCCTGAGTTATCCGCTTTGCAGCAGGATGACTGCTGTGATATTTCATCTTCCTCGCAAAGGACTGTTGGACAGTCAATTGCTTACTGGAAGTAGTACAAGTGGTCTTCCGACTTCCCCTCTGGGATGACGATCGACTCCCAGCAGCAACAACAGCAGCGCCAGCAGCAGTAGGCGTTATACTCAAGGATGCATCAGAGGAATCCCAGGCAGGAGAGGACTCGTCAGACTTGACAGTGACATGGCCTGCAGGACTATTGGCTTTCCTGGGTAAGGAGGAAATTGACACGGAGGGAGCTGGTGGTGTGGTTTGCAGGAGCTTGGTTACAAGAGGAAGGGATTTAGTGGTCAGTGGACTGCTTCCGCTGTCACCCAAAGTTTTTGAACTTGTCACTGACTTATGATGAATGCGCTGCAGGTGACGTATAAGGGAGGATGTTCCGAGGTGGTTAACGTCCTTACCCCTACTTATTACAGCTTGACACAGGCAACACAAGGCTTGACACCTGTTATCCGCATTTGTGTTGAAATAATTCCACACCGAAGAGGTGATTTTTTTTGTATTTTGACCAGGCATGTCAATGGCCATATTCGTCCCACGGACAACAGGTGTCTCCCCGGGTGCCTGACTTAAACAAACCACCTCACCATCAGAATCCTCCTTGTCAATTTCCTCCCCAGCGCCAGCAACACCCATATCCTCATCCTGGTGTACTTCAACAGTGACATCTTCAATTTGACTATCAGGAACTGGACTGCGGGTGTTCCTTCCAGCACTTGCAGGGGGCGTGCAAATGGTGGAAGGCGCAAGCTCTTCCCGTCCAGTGTTGGGAAGGTCAGGCATCGCAACCGACACAATTGGACTCTCCTTGGGGATTTGTGATTTAGAAGAACGCACAGTTCTTTGCTGTGCTTTTGCCAGCTTAAGTCTTTTCATTTTTCTAGCGAGAGGATGAGTGCTTCCATCCTCATGTGAAGCTGAACCACTAGCCATGAACATAGGCCAGGGCCTCAGCCGTTCCTTGCCACTCCGTGTCGTAAATGGCATATTGGCAAGTTTACGCTTCTCCTCAGACGATTTTAATTTTGATTTTTGGGTCATTTTACTGAAATTTTGTTTTTTGGATTTTACATGCTCTCTACTATGACATTGGGCATCGGCCTTGGCAGACGACGTTGATGGCATTTCATCGTCTCGGCCATGACTAGTAGCAGCAGCTTCAGCACGAGGTGGAAGTGGATCTTGATCTTTCCTTATTTTAACCTCCACATTTTTGTTCTCCATTTTTTAATGTGTGGAATTATATGCCAGTATCAATAGCAATGGCCTACTACTATATTTACTGCGCACAACTGAAATGCACCACAGGTATGGATGGATAGTATACTTGACGACACAGAGGTAGGTACAGCAGTGGCCTACCGTACTGCTATATATAGTATACTGGTGGTCACTGTGTCAGCAAACTGCAAAACTAAAATGCACCACAGGTATAGAATGTAGATGGATAGTATACTTAATGGATGACGACACAGAGGTAGGTACAGCAGTGGCCTACCGTACTGCTATATATAGTATACTGGTGGTCACTGTGTCAGCAAACTGCAAAACTAAAATGCACCACAGATATAGAATGTAGATGGATAGTATACTTAATGAATGACGACACAGAGGTAGGTACAGCAGGGGCCTACCATACTGCTATAATAAGAATTTACTCACCGGTAATTCTATTTCTCGTAGTCCGTAGTGGATGCTGGGTACTCCGTAAGGACCATGGGGATAGACGGGCTCCGCAGGAGACTGGGCACTCTTTAAAGAAAGATTAGGTACTACATCTGGTGTGCACTGGCTCCTCCCTCTATGCCCCTTCTCCATACCTCAGTTAGGGAAACTGTGCCCGGAAGAGCTGACATTACTAGGAAAGGATTTGGAATCCAGGGTAAGACTCATACCAGCCACACCAATCACACCGTATAACTTGTGATAAACTTACCCAGTTAACAGTATGAACAATAGCTGAGCCTCATTCAACAGATGGCTCAGAACAATAACCCTATAGTTAAGCAATAACTATATACAAGTATTGCAGAAGTCCGCACTTGGTACGGGCTCCCAGCATCCACTACGGACTACGAGAAATAGAATTACCGGTGAGTAAATTCTTATTTTCTCTGACGTCCTAGTGGATGCTGGGTACTCCGTAAGGACCATGGGGATTATACCAAAGCTCCCAAACGGGCGGGAGAGTGCGGATGACTCTGCAGCACCGAATGAGCAAACTCAAGGTCCTCCTCAGCCAGGGTATCAAACTTGTAGAATTTTGCAAACGTGTTTGACCCCGACAAGGTAGCAGCTCGGCAAAGTTGTAAAGCAGAGACCCCTCGGGCAGCCGCCCAAGTAGTGGAATGGGCTTTTACCGATTTAGGATGCGGCAGTCCAGCCGCAGAATGTGCAAGTTGAATCGTGCTACAGATCCAGCGAGCAATAGTCTGCTTTAGAAGCAGGAGCACCCAGCTTGTTGGGTGCTTGCAGGATAAACAGCGAGTCAGTTTTTCTGACTCTAGCCGTCCTGGAACATAGATTTTCAGGGCCCGGACTACGTCCAGCAACTTGGAATCCTCCAAGTCCCGAGTAGCCATAGACACCACAATAGGTTGGTTCAAATGAAACGCTGATACCACCTTAGGGAGAAATTGGGTACGAGTCCTCAATTCTGCCCTATCCATATGGAAGATCAGATACGGGCCTTTACATGACAAAGCCGCCAAATCTGACACACGCCTAGCCGAAGCCAAGGCCAAAAGCATGACCACTTTCCACGTGAGAAACTTCAACTCCACGGTCTGAAGTGGCTCAAAACAATGTGATTTTAGGAAATCCAACACTACGTTGAGATCCCAAGGTGCCACTGGAGGCACAAAAAGGGGCTGAATATGCAGCACTCCCTTAACAACGTCTGAACTTCAGGCAGCGTCTTTCCTAGCCTTTAACAGCGTAGGAATCACTTCATCTGGAACGCCCTTTTCCGTTAGGATCCGGCGTTCAACCGCCAAGCCTTCAAACGTAGCCGCGTTAAGTCTTGGAACAGACAGGGCCCCTGCAGTAACAGGTCCTGTCTGAGAGACAGAGGCCATGGGTCCTCCGAGATCATTTCTTGCAGTTCTGGGTGCCAAGTTCTTCTTGGCCAATCCGAACTACGAGTATAGTTCTTACTCCTTTCTTACTTACTATCCTCCGTACCTTGGGTATGAGAGGAAGAGGAGGGAACACATAAACCGACTGGTACATCCACGGTGTCACTAGTGCGTCCACAGCTATCGCCTGAGGGTCTCTTGACCTGGCGCAATACTTTTTTAGCTTTTTGTTGAGGCGGGACGCCATCATGTCCACCTGTGGCCGTTCCCAACGGTCTACAATCTGCGTGAAGACTTCTGGATGAAGTCCCCACTCTCCCAGGTGGAGGTCGTGCCTGCTGAGGAAGTCTGCTTCCTAGTTTTCCACACCCGGAATGAACACTGTTGACAGTGTTAGCACGTGATTCTCCGCCCATCGGAGAATCCTTGTGGCTTCTGCCAACGCCATCCTGCTTCTTGTGCCGCCTTGTCGGTTTACATGGGCGACAGCCGTGATGTTGTCTGACTGAATCAGCACCGGCTGGTTTTGAAGCAGGGGTTCTGCTTGACTTAGGGCATTGTAAATGGCCCTTAGGTCCAGAATATTTATGTGTAGGTAAGTCTCCTGACTCGACCATTGTCCTTGGAAGTTTCTTCCCTGAGTGACTGCTCCCCAACCTCGGAGGCTTGCATCCGTGGTCACCAGGACCCAGTCCTGAATGCCGAATCTGCGGCCTTCGAGAAGATGAGCACTCTGCAGCCACCACAGCAGAGACACCCTGGCCCTCGGGGACAGGGTGATCAGCCGATGCATCTGAAGATGCGATCCTCACTTGTCTAATAGGTCCCACTGAAAGTTCCTTGCGTGGAACCTGCCCAATGGAATTGCTTCGTACGAAGCTACCATCTTTCCCAGGACTCGCGTGCACTGATGCACCGACACCTGTTCTGGTTTCAGGAGGTCTCTGACCAGAGACGACAACTCATTGGCCTTCTCCTCGGGGAGAAACACCTTCTTCTGTTCTGTGTCCAGAAACATGCCCAATATCAGCAGACGCGTCGTAGGAATCAGCTGCGACCTTTGGATATTCAGAATCCAGCCGTGCTGTTGTAGCACTTCCTGAGATAGTGCTACTCCGATCAACAACTGCTCCTTGGACCTCGCCTTTATAAGGAGATCGTCCAAGTACGGGATAATTATAACTCCCTTCTTTCGAAAGAGTATCATCATTTCGGCCATTACCTTGGTACACACCCTCGGTGCCGTGGACAGACCAAACGGCAACGTCTGGAATTGGTAATGGCAGTTCTGTACCACAACCTTGAGGTACTCCTGGTGAGGTGGGTAAATGGGGACATTTAGGTAAGCCTCCATGATGTCCAGTGACACCATAAAATCCCCCTCTTCCAGGCTTGCAATAACTGCCCTGAGCGATTCTATTTTGAACTTGAACTTCCTTACATAAGTGTTCAAGGAGTTCAAATTTAGAATGGGTCTCACCGAACAGTCTGGTTTCGGTATCACAAACATTGTGGAATAGTAACCTCGTCCCTGTGGAAGGAGAGGAACTTTGATTATCACCTGCTGGAGGTACAGCTTGTGAATTGCTGCCAGTACTACCTCCCTTTCCTTGGGAGTAGCAGGCAAGGCTGATTTGAGGTAACGGCGAGGGGGAGACATCTCGAACTCAAGCTTGTATCCCTGAGATGCCTGTAGAACCCAGAGATCCACCCGTGAGCGAACCCACTGGTCGCTGAAGTTCCGGAGATGGGCCCCCACCGCACCTGGCTCCACCTGTGGAGCCCCAGCGTCATGCGGTGGACTTAGTGGAAGCAGGGGAGGATATTTGTTCCTGGGAACTGGCTGTCTGGTGCAGCTTTTTCCCTCTACCCCTGCCTCTGGGCAGAAAGGACGCGCCTCTGACCCGCTTGCCTTTCTGAGGCCGAAAGGACTGTACTTCATAATACGGTGCTTTCTTAGGCTGTGAGGGAACCTGAGGTAAAAAAGTCGACTTCCCAGCTGTTGCTGTGGACACGAGGTCCGAGAGACCGTCCCCAAACAGTTCCTCACCCTTATAAGGCAAAACTTCCATGTGCCTTTTAGAATCAGCATCACCTGTCCACTGCCGAGTCCATAATACTCTCCTGGCAGAAATGGACATTGCATTAATTCTAGATGCCAGCCGGCAAATGTCCCTCTGTGCATCTCTCATATATAAGACTACATCTTTAACATGCTCTATAGTTAGCAAATAGTATCTCTGTCAAGGGAATCAATGTTATCTGACAGGGAATCAGACCATGCTGCTGCAGCACTACACATCCATGCAGAAGCAATAGCAGGTCTCAGTATAGTACCTGAGTGTGTATACACAGACTTCAGGATAGCCTCCTGCTTTCTATCTGCAGGCTCCTTTAAGGTGGCCGTATCCTGAGACAGCAGTGCCACCTTTTTTGATAAGCGTGTGAGCGCCTTGTCCACCCTAGGGGATGTCTCCCAGCGTAACCTATCCGTTGGCGGGAAAGGGTACGCCATTAGTAACTGCTTAGAAATCACTAGTTTCTTATCTGGGGAACACCACGCTTCTTCACACAATTCATTTAACTCATCAGATGGGGGAATAGACACTGGCTGCTTTTTCTCCCCAAACATAATACCCTTTTTTGTGGTAACCGGGTTAATGTCAGAAATGTGCAACACATTTTTCATTGCCGTAATCATACATCGGATGGCCCTTGTGGATTGTACATTTGTCTCATCCTCGTCGACACTGGAGTCAAACTCCGTGTCGACATCTGTGTCTGCCATCTGAGGTAGTGGGCCCCAGATGGCCTTTGAGACGCCTGGGCAGGCACTGGCTGAGAAGCCGGCTGTCCCACAGCTGTTATGTCATCGAACCTTTTATGCAAGGAGTTGACACTGTCGGGTAAAACCTTCCACATATCCACCCACTCTGGTGTCGACCCCGCAGGGGGTGACATCACACTTATCGGCACCTGCTCCGCCTCTACATAAGCCTCCTCATCAAACATGTCGACACAGCCGTACCGACACACCGCACACACACAGGGAATGCTCTGACTGAGGACAGGACCCCACAAAGTCCTTTGGGGAGACAGAGAGAGAGTATGCCAACACACACCACAGCGCTATATAATCAGGGATTTACACTAACACAAAGTGATTTTTCCCTATAGCTGCTTTACATATACAGTTTGCACCTAGATTTAGTGCCCCCCCTCTCTTTTTTACCCTTTGAGCCTGGAAACTGCAGGGGAGAGCCTGGGGAGCTGTCTTCCAGCGGAGCTGTGAAGAGGAAATGGCGCCAGTGTGCTGAGGGAGATAGCCCCGCCCCCTTCTCGGCGGACTTCTCCCGCTCTTATATTTATATCATGGCGGGGGATTTTTGCACATATATAGTTTTTTAGACTATATTATGTGCTGTTTGCCAATGTAAGGTACTCTAATTGCAATCCAGGGCGCGCCCCCCCCCACCCCCCCACAGCGCCCTGCACCCATCAGTGACCGGAGTATGTGGTGTGCATAGGGAGCAATGGCGCACAGCAGAGTCTTCAGCCGCCGATTTTCAGGATGTTCTTCTTGCTTCTGGCTCTGCAAGGGGGACGGCGGCGCGGCTCTGGGACCGGATCCTGTGTTCGATCCCTCTGGAGCTAATGGTGTCCAGTAGCCTTAGAAGCCCAAGCTAGCTGCAAGCAGGTAGGTTCGCTTCCCTCCCCTTAGTCCCTCGTAGCAGTGAGTCTGTTGCCAGCAGATCTCACTGAAAATAAAAAACCTAACAAATACTTTCTTTACTAGAAGCTCAGGAGAGCCCCTAGTGTGCAACCAGCTCGGGCCGGGCACAGATTCTAACTGAGGTCCGGAGGAGGGGCATAGAGGGAGGAGCCAGTGCACACCAGATGTAGTACCTAATCTTTCTTTAAAGAGTGCCCAGTCTCCTTCGGAGCCCATCTATTCCCCATGGTCCTTACGGAGTACCCAGCATCCACTAGGACGTCAGAGAAATATAGTATAATGGTGGTCACTGTGTCAGCAAACTGCAAAACTAAAATGCACCACAGGTATAGAATGTAGATGGATAGTATACTTAATGAATGACGACACAGAGGTAGATACAGCAGTGGCCTACCGTACTGCTATATATAGTATACTGGTGGTCACTGTGTCAGCAAACTGCAAAACTAAAATGCACCACAGGTATAGAATGTAGATGGATAGTATACTTAATGAATGACGACACAGAGGTAGGTACAGCAGTGGCCTACCGTACTGCTATATATAGTATACTGGTGGTCACTGTGTCAGCAAACTGCAAAACTAAAATGCACCACAGGTATAGAATGTAGATGGATAGTATACTTAATGAATGACGACACAGAGGTAGGTACAGCAGTGGCCTACCGTACTGCTATATATAGTATACTGGTGGTCACTGTGTCAGCAAAACTCTGCACTGTACTCCTCCTATATAATATTAATTATACTGGTGGTCCCCAGTCACCACAATAAAGCAGCACACTGAGCACAGATATGGAGTGTTTTTCAGGCAGACAACGTATACTGGTGGTCACTGTCAGCAAAACTCTGCACTGTACTCCTGCTATATAATACAGCTGCTCCCCAGTCCCCACAATTAAGCAGTGTGAGCACAGATATATTATGCAGCACACTGAGCACAGATATGGTATGGAGCGTTTTTTTCAGGCAGAGAACGGATAAAAAAACTGGTGGTCACTTATCAGCAAAACTCTGCACTGTACTCCTCCTAACAGCTGCTCCCCAGTCCTCACCACAATTTAGCAATAAAGCAATCAAGTTCAACAATAAACGGAGAGGACGCCAGCCACGTCCTCTCCCTATCATCTCCAATGCACGAGTGAAAATGGCGGCGACGCGCGGCTGCTTATATAGAATCCAAATCTCACGAGAATCCGACAGCGGGATGATGACGTTCGGGCGCGCTCGGGTTAGCCGAGCAAGGCGGGAAGGTTCGAACCTGCCTCGGACCCGTGTAAAAAGGGTTAAGTTCGGGGGGGGGGGGGGGGTTCGGTTTCCGAGAAACCGAACCCGCTCATCTCTAATTTAAAGTGTGTGTGTGTGTGTGTGTGTGTGTGTGTGTGTGTGTGTGTGTGTGTTTCTTTGTGTTTTTTTGGGGGGCAAACCAATGTACTTGTGGCACAGGGCACCAAAAACTCTAGTTACGGCTCTGCTCTTATGCTAGATACACACTGTGCAATAATCAAACCAATCATCCAATTTTTGGCTGGTAAATGAGATTATTGCACAGTGTGTGAACAGCACACTGATCCGGCTGTCATTCATAAATCTGACAGAAAATTGTGAGAGGGACATTGATTAAATCAATCAACAAAATAGCTTGCCAGTAGGAGCTAACCAAGGTTGAAAAGGGGATCATCGTAGGCTGCATGATGTCATGTTTCCAGGGCGACGCTGAACTGGTATACAGAATATTCTGTAACCCGGATGAACTGACCAGCTTAGGTCCAAATCTCAACTCCATTTAGAACCTCTGGGATGAATTGGAACGACGGGTGCATTCTAGACTGACTCGACTTTCTTCAGTGCAGCAGTTGGTTATTTGTACTTAAGGCTGAATGACAAACGCTGTTGTCCAGAAACTTGTAGAAAGTTTGCCAAGAAGGGTGTCTATAGGTACACCACATGCAGTGATTACTGCAAAGTACTGATGTCAATAAAATTTCGGTCTATTTGCGGTCAGTGTCTAATCACTATTCAAACTTTGGAGATGTGAAACACTTCTGGAAGATACAAATTGCGTATCCCGCCCTTTGCAATTTATATAGTGCACCCAAGACTGGCGCTTTGCCAGGTACTTTCATGTGGAGAATGAACAATAATTGCAACTGATAATTCTGTGAACATCTTGCATCTGAAGATCTTATTTTCTATACAGGGACTAAAACCATTGTAGTGCGCCCTTTTGGTGAAAAGCACTACATACATTATGATCATATATAAATTCAGAGCAAGGCTCTGAAATACATCTGCCCCTTCACAGATGGGATCCCCCAGAGGGAGGCCCGCCCCGTCATGCGGCATGCTTGTCAGTTTTGGAAGCTGGCTGACGGGCGGCCCAGGCATGCTTCGGTCTGGGCATGGAAGGTCTGGAAGCACGAGTTTGCTTTCGGTACGCCTGACCTTTTGCTTTTCCTGGAGGACGAAAGGGCCGAGGGAAAGTACTTTTAGCCTTCTGCGCGGAAGGAGCCGTAATATGTAGACAAGCTGTTTTAGCAGTAGCCAGATCAGACACAATCTTATTGAGGTCTTCTCCAAAGAGAATCTCTCCCGTGAAAGGAAGCACCTCCAGGGTTTTCTTGGAATCCATATCCACCGACCAGGATCTCAACCAAAGGATACGTCTGGCCAAGACGGACGTAGTAGCAGCCTTGGTCGCGAGGACCCCGGCATCGGAGGCCGCCTCCTTAAGGTACAGAGAAGCCGTGGTAATATTCGAGAGACATTGTCGAGCATGCTCAAATGCGTTGGAAGGCAGTTCCGCCTCAAGCTCCTGAGCCCACGCCTCAACAGCTTCAGCAGCCCAAGTTGCTGCAATGGTTGGCCTATGCACAGCCCCCATTAGGGTATAAATCGCTTTTAAACAACCCTACACACATCTATCCGTCGGTTCCTTTAGAGAGGTGACGGTAGTTACTGGCAGAGCAGAGCAAACAACCATACGCGCCACATGAGAATCTACGGACGGAGGGGTTTCCCAATTCTTACATTTCTCTGCAGAGAGAGGATAGCGAGCCAACAGTCTCTTATTCGGTGTGAATTTTGTCCCCGGATTTTCCCAAGATTCCTAGCGTATGTCAACCAGGTGTTCAGAATGAGGTAAAACTTGTTTAACCACCTTCTTACGTTTACACCTATCCGGTTTCTTAGAGACAGCCTCAGGATCATCAGACACCTGAAGAATGAGCCCAATTGCTTCAATCAAATCTGGGACATCCACCAATGACTTCCCTTCCCCATCAGAAACATCTGTGTCAGTGTCTGTGGGATCAGTATAAGCACCATCCTCGTCAGAGGTAGTGTCTGGGATAGCAGTGGATTGGGAGGAGGTAATGGCCCGTTTAGAAGACGACTTAGTCTTAGGCGGGCGAGAGTGACACTTAGATTTAGTCAGCGACCGGTTCAAATGCTGTAACGGAGTGGAGATTTGATCTGCCCATAGCGGATTAATAGCAGGGACCATAAACTGTTGCAGTGGCACAGGTGGTCTCACAGGGGGCAGCAATTTAGTTACAAGCGTGTTTAACAGCATGGAAAATGTAGCCCAAGGTGGGTCCTGTGATGCCCCAGGTGCTACCGAACCACTGGGGGGTAAGGAACTCCCTGAACCTGAACTCTCAGCTGCCATATTTTCCTCCATCAAGTCTGCGGCCTCACTATCACTCAATGTGGGAGAAGCCCCAGTATCGTTGCCACGTGTAGCAGACATAAGAATGTGCACAATATATGGCAACCAGGTACAAGGTATAGCAGCAATATACCTAGCAAGAACACTCGGTGAAGTGCGACTACAACAGCACCAACCGGGAGTTCAAGAGATATATGGGGTGACTATGAATCACAAGTAAAAATACCCAGCAAGTATATCTTGTGATACAATCCTATATTATACAGAAAGAAACCTGACACACTTAGCCCCCTCAGGTATAGCAATATAGGAGTTGCCCACTGAGTGAAATACCCTGTAATAAGGCAACCACGCAGCAGCTACATGCACACACACATATATAGTCACAAGCGTACCATGCAGACATTATGCACCATAAAACTGCACTGGACTAGCAATACAAAGTAATACTCAGTATGGCTATATGTGTTAACAATAGATATAACAAATCACAGTAACTACTGGATGTATATCACAGGGTATTTGTACCACACAACCCTGAATGTATGCACCCTTTCTTAACTAACACTGTCCCAGTGACAGGTAGAATACTTAAGTGTCCTGTAGGAAGCCCAGCACTGGCAGTCAGGCGGTTCCACAGAGGAGGATTTGCCCCAGCAGTCCCCGGAACAGCACAGCTCTATCAGTGATGGCTGTTGGCCGGGAGTGTAAGAGAGGAAAGCAGCTCCAGGGCGGGAACATTTGTAGAAATGGTGCCCTGGGGCTGGGGGGAGGGGCCACAGGTCCGACCTGCTCCCCCTGCTGGCATCCCCACCGGGCGCTGCGGGCAGTAAAAAGTGGGGCATATGTATAGTAAAAGCTCCCCAGACCTGTGCCCATTATGTGTCCCTGGTGGCCAGTGGAGCTGCGCAGGAATCAGTGTCCACGCCAGCGTGTGCGCGCGGCGCACCTCCTACGGCCACGCTGGATCGCGGTAAAGTGCGGGCACAGAAGTCTCTTACTTCCCCCGTACCTGCGACCCCACAATCCGGGAGGACGTTGGTGTGTGTGTGACTGATGATTTGAAGGAACCGGCGCCTCCGCTGCAGTGACCCGGCAACCAGGGCGCGGAAGTATACAGCGCCGCTGGGGGTGACGGAGCTGCAAGCAGGAGAGTCTATGAGACGTTGCCTGCTGCAGCCCTTGTAGTCTGATAGAGGAATCTTCAGTTCTCTCTTTCAATTAAAGCAATGAAAAGGCTGCCTAAAGCAGCCCTCCTGTTAAGTGCCTGCTTACTGCATGGCACCAGCTTACAAACTGATCTCCTGTGCACGGAGGCGGGGTTATAGAGGAGGCGGCGATGTGCATCTTGGGAACAGTCAAAAGCTATGAGTCTGTTGGTGCCTCGGATCAAGATCCTACTCTACACCCCGATGTTAATCCTTGTGGAGCCCAGTATACCCCGCAGCAGAAAATTACATGACATTACTGGCCAGCTAAAAAATAATTAAAAACGTCAAAGTGCCTACTTAGTCATTAGGGAAGGTGGGGGGTGTCCCAGGGGGTTGTGAACCAAATCCGGACATTTTTACCTTAAAATAGAGATTTTCCCCATCTTTGCACCTGCTCAGAGTGAAATTTACAATAAAATTAATAGACAAATTATTGCAGCTAATTGAAAAGGAGTCTTTCACGATTTGCAGTAAAATCACAGTTTTTAGCACCAAAAATGGGTTATTGCAGCTAATTGAACACTTCCGGTGTCTGTCTCCTGACAGCCAGTAAACAGACTGCACTCCCCCCTTAAGGCCTCATCAAGAAAGTATAATTAGGTGCACAAAGTGTATATACTTTTAACATAGTCAAACCTAACATGTTTCGAGCTAAGTTTATTATTTTTTAGCGAAGCAGTCACAACATATCTTTTCTATGGTGTTTCTAATGCAGACATTCAGGCCTCATTTGGATATGGGCTAAGAAAGTGGATAAACACTCATAAGACATGATTTAGCAATTAATTTCTAAAGTTTCATGTAATTTGTGCATTTTGCTTTCACCAATCAATGGGTGTGGTATAATAGACAACATGGGTTGGGTATGTGTGGTTGCCTCTGGGGATACCAGCGGTCAGCATACAAACTGTGGGATCCTAGCGGTGGAATGCCTGCGGGGACGAGCGCAACAAGGCCCTTGCGGGCTCAGTGGTGAGCTGCGTTTGCCACAGGTTCTATTACCAATCTATATGTGCTGTAGACACCCATGAGAGGGAATAGTCCCTGCTAGTCGGCGTGCCAACTGTTGGGATTTAGAGAGGGAGTGGGATGTAGCCGTCGGTAATGTGACATATTGGACTTCAACCAATAAATACACTGTCGACATATCATCGGGATACCATCTATTATATTGGTAGCATATCTTAAAACGAGAAATAGGTTGTACTGCAGGTTTAAATTTATGTGTGCCATCAACATTTTAGGATGCCCCATAAGAAACATTTCATCATATTTCTAATATTCTTTTCAGGCATTCCTAAACAGATGAAAAGCGTATTAAGCAACAAACAGTTGTGAATGAGCCATCAGCTCTAATCATAAATTGCAGAGATCGTATTAGTTTATGAACAGTCTTCGGAGTCGATTCAATTAGCCATGAGCGCCCTCTGAAGCCTTTCATATTTATCTATATTATGAAATATTAAGCATTGCGCCTTTTTTTTTTTTTTTTTGCCATGTTATACAGTGGCTCTTACCTGTAACATGCTGCAGTCTGTTTGTGCAAGGCTCCAACAAGTTCTTGTTCTGAACTGCATCTACCCCTTACTGAAGTGGCACATGTACAAATAGAGGAGGTTTGCAATAGTACAGTTGCACTCCCCTCCTCCAGTGTGTAGTCTGGAAGAGCTAGAAAAGAGGCTGTCAATTCACAGTCTGCCGCAAGTGATTACATGCCTGTACAGCTGAAGGTAGAGAATGCCCTATGTGGGGGAATGCCTGGAACTTCCAACTGAATGTGCAGGGCCAGTGGAAAGATTTTTCTAAAGAATGGTTAAAAAAAAAAAAAGTTTTGTTTATTGGTACTTTAAAACTATAGCCCCATATTTTGTCAGTCAACTAAACTATGGCAGTATAAAAGGGTGTGATAGAATAAACCAGTGGTCGAGATGCCGGCATCGTGACAATTAGAATGCCAACAGGAGACGCAGTAATTATTTTACCCCTCCCCTAACCCGCCTGGGGTGGCGGCTAGGGCTACCTCCTCTAGTGCCTAACCGTACCCATTGTGCGTTCCTCACACCAAGAGACATATCTCCGAGGGAGGGAGGGAGGGAGGGAGGGAGGAAGGAAGGAAGGAAGGAAGGAAGGAAGGAAGGAAGGAAGGAAGGAAGGAAGGAAGGAAGGAAGGAAGGAAGGAAGGAAGGAAGGAAGGAAGGAAGGCGAAGCTCTTGAAGGGAGAAACATGGATTTTCCAGCAGTAGCTTTGGAAATCCATGCGTCCAATTCACCTCCAAAGAGCCAGTCACCTGTGAAGGGATGAAATTCCACATTACGTTTGGAGTTAGCATTAGCAATCCACTGACGCAACCATATGGTTCTGCGTGCAGACACAGCGATAGCCGTGGTCCTAGCATTAATATTGCCAATCTCTTTAAGAGAGTCACAGGGGACTCTTGCCATGTCCTGAACGTGATTCAGGAAAGTAACAGTATTAACTAAGGTCATATCACCCGAAATTAGCCCAGGAATGAATTGCATGTGTCATCCAGCAACCTGCAATGACCGGCCTTTGAGTAACACCTGCAGCAATGTAAACAGATTTCAGAGTGGTCTCAAGTTTCCTATCTGCCGGGTCCTTTACCGTAAAAGAGGCTGGAGCAGGGAGTATCGCCTTTTTAGAAAGGCGAGAGACTGAGACGTCTACTGCTGGAGACTCCTCCCAGAATTTCCTGCCTTCAGGGGCAAAGGAGAATGTATGCAAAAACTGTTTTGATACCTGATATTTCTTATCTGGAGTCTTCCAGGCTATTTTAAATAAGTCATCCAATTCCTTGGAATCAGGAAATGTGACTGTCAGTTTGTTCTGTGGGAGGAAAAATGACTGCTGAGTAGTAGCATCCTCCAGGGGGAGCTTTAACACATCCCTAATAGCCAATATGAGGGGTTCAATACCCTGGGTAGGGGTGGAATCCAAACTTATGGGGTTCACATCATCCTGTATATCATCAGCAGCATCTGATAGGAGTGCAGGTAGAGCACGTTTTTGAGCACCTGTAGTAGACAGGGGGAATGTTTAGCAGGAGGGCTCTGGACTCTCCCCCACATTGAAATCAGCATTCTGAGATGGCTGACTACACTGCTCACATGATATTGAGCCAGATAAACTAGGAGAGAATCTAGCATTACATACACACTGCATGACTTTTACCATTGTGAATCAGAAAAACAGGTACAATACACATACAACACAGCCTGATATTGATATATTGCCAGCCTGCCCAACTGCATGTGAGAGGAGACACAGGAGAGAGGACCCGAACGCACCCAGCGCTGCACAGCCCAAGTGAGGCTGTCAGCATTTTTATGTGTAAACACAGTGAGACTGTAATATGATAAAATCCCTCAGAGGGATGTTATTGTGCACTATCCCCCTCTACATCCGGTACCAGCGATCCAGGGACTGTTTGGAGGAGCTGTGGAGGCTGCTGCTGTTGCTATGCAGAGGAAGGCGCCAAAATGCAGCTGAGCCCGCTCTCGTGTAGCTCCGCCCCCCACCATGGCACCAGAGCTACTTCTGCATATTTATACTGGCCATGTCTCCCAATATGTACAACCTCACATAAATGCTTGGTTTACTATATTTAGCCAGTCTCACGAAGGGGCTCCAGGAGGGACCCGTACGCCACACCCGCGCTTTCAGCCGCACAGTAAAACCGGGGGACCCCCCTAGCGGGGCCGCCGGTTGGTACTCCCCACCGATGATCACCTTCAGGCAGCGTTAGGGGTGTGCGGCATGCTGCGGCTGCGACAGCCAAGGCGCCATGCCCCACTGAACAAACAGCCCCCGAGGAAGCGGCTCTTCAGTGACTGCACCCCCCCCCCCCCCCCCAACTCCCACGGTGCAGGTATGCTGTTTCCCAAACAGCATACCGAAAGAAGTTTTATTTCTTTTTCGGTATGCTGTTTGGAGGAGGAGACATAGAGGGGAGGCATAGAGGGGAGGAGCCAGCACACCCAGTTGAAGAAATTTAAAGTGCACTGGCTCCTTTGGACCCGTCTATACCATCGTACTAATCTGTCCACAATATCCCTTATGAATGATTATATTATATATATATATATATATATATATATATATACACACACACACACATACATATATACATACACACAGTTGTGCTCATAAGTTTACATACCCTAGCAGAGTTTGTGATTTTCTGCCCATTTGTAAGAGAATATGAATGATAACTCACAAACTTTTCTTTCACTCGTGGTTAGTGGTTGGGTGATGCCATTTATTGTCAAACAACTGTGTTTACTCTTTTTAAATCATAATGACAACAGAAACTACCCAAATGACCTTGATCAAAAGTTTACATACCCTGGAGATTTTGGCCTGATAACATGCACACAAGTTGACACAAACGAGTTTGAATGGCTACTAAAGGTAACCATCCTCACCTGTGATCTGTTTGCTTGTAATGTGTGTGTGTGTGTGTGTGTGTGTGTGTGTGTGTGTGTGTGTGTGTGTGTGTGTATAAAAGGTCAGTGAGTTTCTGGACTCCTGAAAGACCCTTGCATCTTTCATCCAGTGCTGCACCAACGTGTCTGGATTCTGAGTCATGGGGAAAGCAAAAGAATTGTCAAAGGATCTGCGGGAAAAGGTAATTGAACTGTATAAAACAGGAAAGGGATATAAAAAGATATCCAAGCAATTGAGAATGCCAATTAGCAGTGTTCAAACTCTAATTAAGAAGTGGAAAATGAGGGATTCTGTGGAAACCAAATCACGGTCAGGTAGACCAACAAAAATTTCAGCCACAACTGCCAGGAAAATTGTTCGGGATGCAAAGAAAAATCCACAAATAACTTGAGCTGAAATACAGGACTTTTACTGAAGAAAAATGGGCTGCACGGTCGAGTCGCCAGAAGGAAACCATTACTACGCAAATGCCACAAAGCATCCCACTTACAATACTCCAAACAGCACAGAGACAAGCCTCAAAACTTCTGGAACAAAGTCATTTGGAGTGATGAGATCAAAATTTTACTTTTTGGCCACAACCATAAACGTTACATTTGGAGAGGAGTCAACAAGGCCTATGATGAAAGGTACACCATTCCTACTGTGAAACACGGAGGTGGATCGCTGATGTTTTGGTGATGTGTCAGCTACACAGGCACTGGAAACTTGGTCAAAAATGATGGCAAGATGAAGGCAGCATGTTATCAGAAAATACTGGAGGAAAATTTGCACTCATCAGCCCGGAAGCTGCGCATGGGACGTACTTGGACGTTCCAACATGACAATGATCCAAAACACAAGGCCAAGTCGACCTGTCATTGGCTACAGCAGAATAAAGTGAAGGTTTTGGAGTGGCCATCTCAGTCTCCTGACCTCAATATCATTGAGCCACTCTGGGGAGATCTCAAACATGCAGTTCATGCAAGACAGCCCAATAATTTACAGGAACTGGAGGCTTTTTGCCAAGAAGAATGGGCAGCTTTACCATCTGAGAAAATAAAGAGCCTCATCCACAACTACCACAAAAGAATTCAAGCTGTCATTGATGTTAAAGGGGGCAATGCACGGTATTAAGAACTGGGGTATGTAAACTTTTGATCAGGGTCATTTGGGTAGTTTCTATTGTCATTATGATTTAAAAAATGTAAACACAGTTGTTTGACAATAAATGGCTTCACCCAACCATTAACCATAAGTGAAAGAAAAGTTTGTGAGTTGTCATTCATATTCTCTGACAAATGGCCAGAAAATCACAAATTCTGCTAGGGCAGGCCTGGCCAACCTGTGGCTCTCCAGCTGTTGTGGAACTACATGTCCTAGCATGCCCTGCCACAGTTTTAGCATTCCCTAATAACAAAACTGTGGCAGGGCATGCTGGGATTTGTGGTTTCACAGCAGCTGGAGAGCCACAGGTTGGCCAGGCCTGTGCTAGGGTATGTAAACTTATGAGCACAACTGTATATATATATCTAATAACTAGTACTGCGCTTTAGTCAATTTTAATGTTTTGATGTTCAATTAACATAATTCCCTCTACCAATTATTCTCTTTATTTATACGTTGCAGCTCCCTAAAAAAGGCCCTCTGCTTGGACGGGCCGAGTGAATATAAAAAGATTATATATATATATATATATATATATATATATATATATATATATATATATATATATATATATATATATATATTATATTTATATTTATTTCCAAGGCTCTGTACTCACCAATGCAGCATTTAAATATGCCAATGTGCTCTCCCAAAAAGACAGTATAAACCGAGTAGTACAGTTTAGGGAGGCGCACACATACGCACTCTGAACCATCACTCCCCCCGTCACAGCAGCCTACTGACACGGATACAGTTATGTATGATCTACAGCACTTCAGATTATACCT
>NC_086444.1:722025645-722060645 GCF_028390025.1 Pseudophryne corroboree
GCATAGCGCTGCCTCCTATATCACCCCGCCTCTGTGCACAGGAGCTCAGTTTTGGAGTTGGTGCCATACAGTAAGCAGGCACATAACACGGGGGCTGCTCCAGCAGCCCTGAGAGAAGCTTTTAAAGAATATTGAAGACTTCAAGGGCTGCAGCAGAGACACTGAGTGTGTTAGAAGTCAGTCAGACATCTCCTGCTGCAGCTCCATCACCTCCCCCAGCGGCGCTGTACACTCCCGCGCCCTGGTTGCTGGGTACCTACAGTGGAGGCTCCAGTTTTCTTCCAAGTTAGTCACACACACGACCGCTGCTCTCCCGGATCGCGTGGTCGCACTCAGAGAGGAGGTAAGGGGTCCCCACGACGAGACCCGCTGTAAATCGCGAACCCGCACAGCCAGTGGGAGGCGGGCCGCGCGCGCTGGCGTGGACACTGCGGTAGTACAGGGACCCCACTAGACCACCAGGGCATGGGCACAGGTTTGTTTTCTCTCATAAAACCGTTTTATTAGGCCCCAAGTACTCGGTGGTGAAGTCCAGCAGGGGGAAAAGGCTTTGACCTGTAGCCCCTCCCCCAGCCCCAGATCACCATTTAGAGTAAATGTTCCTGCCCTGGAGCTGCATATCTCTCCCTCACTCCCTGTTGTGCGTTTGGGAGCCATTATAGCAAGCAGAGCTGATCCTGGGACTGTTTGGGCAAATCCTCCTCTGTAAAGCCGCCTGCCTGTCAGCGCTGTGCATTTTACAGGATACCTAAGTATTCTACATGTCTGCTGACCGTGTTAGTTAAGAAAAAATAAGAATTTACTTACCGATAATTCTATTTCTCATAGTCCGTAGTGGATGCTGGGGACTCCGAAAGGACCATGGGGAATAGCGGCTCCGCAGGAGACTGGGCACAAAAGTAAAAGCTTTAGGACTACCTGGTGTGCACTGGCTCCTCCCCCTATGACCCTCCTCCAAGCCTCAGTTAGGATACTGTGCCCGGACGAGCGTACACAATAAGGAAGGATTTTGAATCCCGGGTAAGACTCATACCAGCCACACCAATCACACCGTACAACTTGTGATTTGAACCCAGTTAACAGCATGATAACAGAGGAGCCTCTGAAAAGATGGCTCACAACAATAATAACCCGATTTTTGTAACAATAACTATGTACAAGTATTGCAGACAATCCGCACTTGGGATGGGCGCCCAGCATCCACTACGGACTATGAGAAATAGAATTATCGGTAAGTAAATTCTTATTTTCTCTAACGTCCTAGTGGATGCTGGGGACTCCGAAAGGACCATGGGGATTATACCAAAGCTCCCAAACGGGCGGGAGAGTGCGGATGACTCTGCAGTACCGAATGAGAGAACTCCAGGTCCTCCTCAGCCAGGGTATCAAATTTGTAGAATTTTGCAAACGTATTTGCCCCTGACCAAGTAGCTGCTCGGCAAAGTTGTAAAGCCGAGACCCCTCGGGCAGCCGCCCAAGATGAGCCTACTTTACGTGTGGAATGGGCTTTTACAGATTTTGGCTGTGGCAGGCCTGCCACAGAATGTGCAAGCTGAATTGTACTACAAATCCAACGAGCAATCGTCTGCTTAGAAGCAGGGGCACCCAGCTTGTTGGGTGCATACAGGATAAACAGTGAGTCAGATTTTCTGACTCCAGCCGTCCTGGAAACATATATTTTCAGGGCCCTGACTACGTCCAGCAACTTGGAATCCTCCAAGTCCCTAGTAGCCGCAGGCACCACAATAGGCTGGTTTAAGTGAAATGCTGAAACCACCTTAGGGAGACATTGAGGACGAGTCCTCAATTCTGCCCTGTCCGTATGAAAAATTAGGTAAGGGCTTTTATAGGATAAAGCCGCCAATTCTGATACACGCCTGGCTGAAGCCAGGGCAACAGCATTACCACTTTCCATGTGAGATATTTTAAGTCCACAGTGGTGAGTGGTTCAAACCAATGTGATTTTAGGAATCCCAAAACTACATTGCGATCCCAAGGTGCCACTGGAGGCACAAAAGGAGGCTGTATATGCAGTACCCCCTTGACAAACGTCTGAACTTCAGGAACTGAAGCTAGTTCTTTTTGGAAGAATATTGACAGGGCCGAAATTTGAACCTTAATGGACCCTAATTTGAGGCCCATAGACAGTCCTGTTTGCAGGAAATGCAGGAATCGACCCAGTTGAAATTCCTCTGTAGGGGCCTTCCTGGCCTCACACCACGCAACATATTTACGCCAAATACGGTGATAATGTTGCACAGTTACATCCTTCCTGGCTTTGATCAGGGTAGGAATAACTTCATCCGGAATGCCTTTTTCCTTCAGGATCCGGCGTTCAACCGCCATGCCGTCAACGCAGCCGCGGTAAGTCTTGGAACAGACATGGTCCCTGCTGGAGCAGGTCCTTTCTTAGAGGTAGAGGCCACGGGTCTTCCGTGAGCATCTCTTGAATTTCCGGGTACCAAGTCCTTCTTGGCCAATCCGGAGCCACGAGTATAGTCTTTACACCTCTCCTTCTTATGATTCTCAGTACCTTGGGTATGAGAGGCAGAGGAGGGAACACATATACTGACTGGTACACCCACGGTGTTACCAGAGCGTCCACAGCTATTGCCTGAGGGTCCCTTGACCTGGCGCAATATCTTTCCAGTTTTTTGTTGAGGCGGGACGCCATCATGTCCACCTTTGGTTTTTCCCAACGGTTCACAATCATGTGGAAGACTTCTGGGTGAAGTCCCCACTCCCCCGGGTGAAGATCGTGTCTGCTGAGGAAGTCTGCTTCCCAGTTGTCCACTCCCGGAATGAACACTGCTGACAGTGCTATCACATGATTTTCCGCCCAGCGAAGAATCCTTGCAACTTCCGTCATTGCCCTCCTGCTTCTTGTGCCGCCCTGTCTGTTTACGTGGGCGACTGCCGTGATGTTGTCCGACTGGATCAACACCGGCTGACCCTGAAGCAGAGGCCTTGCCTGACTTAGGGCATTGTAAATGGCCCTTAGTTCCAGGATATTTATGTGAAGTGACGTTTCCATGCTTGACCACAAGCCCTGGAAATTTTTTCCCTGTGTGACTGCTCCCCAGCCTCTCAGGCTGGCATCCGTGGTCACCAGGACCCAATCCTGAATGCCGAATCTGCGGCCCTCTAGGAGATGAGCACTCTGTAACCACCACAGGAGAGACACCCTTGTCCTTGGAGACAGGGTTATCCGCTGATGCATTTGAAGATGCGATCCGGACCATTTGTCCAGCAGATCCCACTGAAAAGTTCTTGCGTGGAATCTGCCGAATGGAATCGCTTCGTAAGAAGCCACCATCTTTCCCAGGACCCTTGTGCATTGATGCACTGACACTTGGCCTGGTCTTAGGAGGTTCCTGACTAGGTCGGATAACTCCCTGGCTTTCTCCTCCGGGAGAAACACCTTTTTCTGTACTGTGTCCAGAATCATCCCTAGGAACAGCAGACGTGTCGTCGGAATCAGCTGCGATTTTGGAATATTTAGAATCCATCCGTGCTGTCGTAGTACTACTTGAGATAGTGCTACTCCGACCTCTAACTGTTCTCTGGACCTTGCCCTTATCAGGAGATCGTCCAAGTAAGGGATAATTAAGACGCCTTTTCTTCGAAGAAGAATCATCATTTCGGCCATTACCTTGGTAAAGACCCGGGGTGCCGTGGACAATCCAAACGGCAGCGTCTGAAACTGATAGTGACCGTTCTGTACCACAAACCTGAGGTACCCTTGGTGAGAAGGGCAAATTGGGACATGGAGGTAAGCATCCTTGATGTCCAGAGACACCATATAGTCCCCTTCTTCCAGGTTCGCTATCACTGCTCTGAGTGACTCCATCTTGAACTTGAACCTTTTTATGTAAGTGTTCAAGGATTTCAGATTTAAAATGGGTCTCACCGAGCCGTCCGGTTTCGGTACCACAAACAGCATGGAATAATACCCCTTTCCCTGTTGTAGGAGGGGTACCTTGATTATCACCTGCTGGGAATACAGCTTGTGAACGGCTTCCAATACCGCCTCCCTGTCGGGGGGAGACGTTGGTAAAGCAGACTTCAGGAACCGGCGAGGGGGAGACGTCTCGAATTCCAATTTGTACCCCTGAGATACTACCTGCAGGATCCAGGGGTCCACTTGCGAGTGAGCCCACTGCGCGCTGAAATTCTTGAGACGGGCCCCCACCGTGCCTGAGTCTGCTTGTAAGGCCCCAGCGTCATGCTGAGGACTTGGCAGAAGCGGGGGAGGGCTTCTGTTCGTGGGAAGAGGCTGTCTGCTGCAGTCTTTTTCCCCTTCCTCTGCCCCGGGGCAGATATGAGTGGCCTTTTGCCCACTTGCCCTTATGGGGACGAAAGGACTGAGCCTGAAAAGACTGTATCTTTTTCTGCTGAGAGGTGACCTGGGGTAAAAAGGTGGATTTCCCAGCCGTTGCCGTGGCCACCAGGTCCGATAGACCGACCCCAAATAACTCCTCCCCTTTATACGGCAATACTTCCATATGCCGTTTGGAATCCGCATCACCTGACCACTGTCGCGTCCATAACCCTCTTCTGGCAGAAATGGACATCGCACTTACTCTTGATGCCAGAGTGCAAATATCCCTCTGTGCATCTCGCATATGTAGAAATGCATCCTTTAAATGCTCTATAGTCAATAATATATTGTCCCTGTCCAGGGTATCAATATTTTCAGTCAGGGAATCCGACCAAGCCACCCCAGCACTGCACATCCAGGCTGAGGCTATTGCTGGTCGCAGTATAATACCAGTATGTGTGTATATACTTTTTAGGATATTTTCCAGCTTCCTATCAGCTGGTTCCTTGAGGGCGGCCGTATCAGGAGACTGTAACGCCACTTGTTTTGATAAGCGTGTGAGCGCCTTATCTACCCTAGGGGGTGTTTACCAACGTGCCCTAACCTCTGGCGGGAAAGGGTATAATGCCAATAATTTTTTAGAAATTAGCAGTTTTTTATCGGGGGAAACTCACGCTTCATCACACACCTCATTTAATTCATCGGATTCAGGAAAAACTACGGGTAGTTTTTTCACACCCCACATAATACCCATTTTTGTGGTACTTGTAGTATCAGAAATGTTCAAAACCTCCTTCATTGCCGTGATCATGTAACGTGTGGCCCTACTGGAAAATACGTTTGTTTCCTCACCGTCGACACTGGAGTCAGTGTCCGTGTCAGTGTCTGTATCGACCTGAGGTAACGGGCGTTTTAGAGCCCCTGACGGTGTTTGAGACGCCTGTACAGGTATTAACTGATTTGCCGGCTGTCTCATGTCGTCAACAGTCTTTTGTAAAGTGCTGACACTATCACGTAATTCTTTCCATAAGACCATCCAGTCAGGTGTCGACTCCCTAGGGGGTGACATCACTAACACAGGCAATTGCTCCGCCTCCACACCATTTTCCTCCTCATACATGTCGACACAACGTACCGACACAGCACACACACAGGGAATGCTCTGACAGAGGACAGGACCCCACTAGCCCTTTGGGGAGACAGAGGGAGAGTTTGCCAGCACACACCAGAGCGCTATATATATACAGGGATAACCTTATATAAGTGTTTTTCCCTTATATAGCTACTGTATATATTTATCTGCCAAATTAGTGCCCCCCCTCTCTTGTTTTACCCTGTTTCTGTAGTTCAGGACTGCAGGGGAGAGTCAGGGAGCCTTCCTCCAACGGAGCTGTGAGGAAAAAATGGCGCCAGTGTGCTGAGGAGATAGGCTCCGCCCCCTTCTCGGCGGCCTTTCTCCCGCTTTTTTATGGAAAAATTGGCAGGGGTTAAATGCATCCATATAGCCCAGGAGCTATATGTGATGTATTTTTTGCCAAAAAAGGGTGTTTTTATTGCGTCTCAGGGCGCGCCCCCCCAGCGCCCTGCACCCTCAGTGACCGGAGTGTGAAGTGTGCTGAGAGCAATGGCGCACAGCTGCGGTGCTGTGCGCTACCTTATTGAAGACAGGACGTCTTCTGCCGCCGATTTTCCGGACCTCTTCAGTCTTCTGGCTCTGTAAGGGGGCCGGCGGCGCGGCTCTGGGACCCATCCATGGCTGGGCCTGTGATCGTCCCTCTGGAGCTAATGTCCAGTAGCCTAAGAAGCCCAATCCACTCTGCACGCAGGTGAGTTCGCTTCTTCTCCCCTTAGTCCCTCGGTGCAGTGAGCCTGTTGCCAGCAGGTCTCACTGAAAATAAAAAACCTACTTTAAACTTTTACTCTAAGCAGCTCAGGAGAGCCCCTTAGTATGCACCCTTCTCGTTCGGGCACAAAAATCTAACTGAGGCTTGGAGGAGGGTCATAGGAGGAGGAGCCAGTGCACACCAGGTAGTCCTAAAGCTTTTACTTTTGTGCCCAGTCTCCTGCGGAGCCGCTATTCCCCATGGTCTTTTCGGAGTCCCCAGCATCCACTAGGACGTTAGAGAAAGTGCATTTAGTCATGGTTATTTAGTACAAGTACCCTGTGATATACATCCAGTCTTTACTGTGCATTGTTATATCTATTAAGTGTATAGCTATACATAGTACTACTCTGTATTGCTAGTCCAGTGCAGTTTTATTGCATGTCATCATTTCTGCATTGTACAAACTGACTCTGTGTGTGAGCATATAGCTCCATTTTGTGTATCTCAATCAGATTGCTATCCCTATATTCTATAACCTGAGGGGGCTAAGTGTGTCAAGTTTATCATAATATAGGCAGTTCACAGCATATACTCAGTGTGTATTTTTCTCTGTGATTTTTAGTCACCATATACCTCTTGAATTCCATTTGTGCCGATACACTACGTAGGGGGTTCTTGTCAGGTATTGTGCTGCTGATATTGTACTGTGTTGCCTTGCATTGAGCTTTTGATTATGTCAGCTACAAAGGGCAACGGAGCTGGGACTGATCCCACAATGCATGGTGTTGATGCTGCAAACACATTTGAGGATAACATAGCAGCTGAGGGTTCAGGTTCTGGGGGTTCCTTACCCCCCAGAGGGACTGTAGCAACGGGGGTGCAAAATGACCCACCTTGGGCTACCTTCTCCACGCTATTGAATACGGTGGTAACTAGACTAACGTCCCCTATGGGACCTCCTGTGCCGGTACAACCGCTTATGGGCCCCGCGGTTAACCCGCCATGGGCAATTCAACTGTCCAATCAGTTACAGCAATTGAACCAATCAGTGACTGCTCAAAAGTCTAACCCTCGCCCGCCTAAGACCAAGGGGTCCTCTAAGCGGGCAATTACTTCCTCACAATCCACAAACGTCCCATACACCTCGTCTGATGAGGATGGCGTTATTACGGACCCCACAGATTCTGATCCTGATGCTTCTGATAGGGAAGTTGTTTCGCGGGTGGATGTTCCTGACTTGTTAGAGGCTATCAGGCTCATTCTTCAGGTTGATAATGAACTGGAGCCCGACACTGGCCCTAAGAAACAGGACAGGTTTAAACGTCAGGAGGTGGTTAAACAAGTTTTACCTCACTCTGAACATTTAGTTGACATACGTCAGGAGTCCTGGGAAATTCCAGGAAAGAAGTTCATGCCTCACAAGAAGATGCTGGCTCGCTACCCCCTCGCTGCGGAGCTTAGTAAAAATTGGTAAGCACCCCCGCCAGTGGATTCGCAAGTGGCGCGGCTGGTGGTATCCGCAGCTCTGCCTGTAACTACCGTTACGTCCTTGAGAGAGCCAACGGACAAGTGTGTGGAGGGTTGTTTGAAGGCAATCTACACCCTAAACGGTGCGGTGCTTAGGCCCACTATTGCAGCGACATGGGCTGCAGAAGCTGTGGAAGCGTGGGCTCAGGAGCTGAAGGCGGAGTTGCCTTCCAATGCTTCTGATCATGCTAGACAATGCCTTCCGTATATTGTCACAGCGTCTCATTACATTAAAGAGGCGGCTTCTGATCCCGGTATTCTGGCGGCCAAGGCTTCTACTACGTCCATTTTGGCTTGGTTACGGTCCTGGTCTGTGGACATGGACTCTAAGAAAACCCTGGAGGTACTCCCCTTCAAAGGAGACATTCTTTTCGGAGAAGACCTCAACAAGATAGTGGCTGACTTAGCTTCTGCTAAAACAGCATGTCTTCCTAGTACTGCTCCTTCGGTGCCGAAGGCTAAGAGTACTTCATTTCGCTCCTTTCGTCCTTCAAGGAAAGCAAAAGGTCAAAAGGTCAGGCGTACCCAAAACAGGTTCGCACTTCCAAATCCAATAAGCCCAAACCCAAACGGGCCTGGGCTGCCCATCAGCCTGCTTCCAAAACTAACAAGCCTGCTGCATGACGGGGTGATCCCAGAGTGGGGGGCAGACTTCTAGGGTTTACCCAGGAATGGTTGAAGACCACTTCCGATGCCTGGGTACGGGAAGTCATCACTCAAGGTTACGCCATATCCTTCAAGAGTCGTCCCCCTCATCGATTTTGCCTGACAGACGTCCCTTCGGATCAGGTGAAGGCAAAGACTCTTCATTCGGTGGTACAGTTCCTCCTGGACAAAGGAGTAGTAGTACAGGTGCCTCTGGCTCAGAGAGGCAAGGGGTACTATTCACCGCTGTTACTAGTCCCGAAACCGAATGGGTCTTTCCGGACCATCCTCAACCTCAAGTCCTTGAACAAATTTGTGAAGGTTTCCAAGTTTCGTATGGAAACTCTTCGCTTTATAGTTCTGGCCTTGGAGCCTGGGGACTATATGGTCTCACTGGACATACAGGATGCTTACCTGCATATTCCCATTGCAGTGTCACATCAGCAGTACCTGAGGTTTGCGGTGGGCAACCTCCATTACTAATTTCGGGCGTAACCTTTTTGGTTTGACCACGGCTCCGCGAGCCTTCACCAAGGTCATGGCGGTAATGACGGCTGCACTCCACCATCAAGGGGTCAGGATCCTACCGTACTTAGACGACTTGCTGATCCTGACAAATTCCCCAGAGATTCTCCTACGCCATCTGGATCTGACTATCCAGATTCTGCATGCCCACGGGTGGCTCATCAACTGGAAGAAATCCTCCCTGGTCCCTGCTCAGAGCATGGTGCACCTGGAAGCGTTGTTGGACACTCACAACTAGCGGTTGTTCTGGTCTCAGGAGAAAGTCCTGAAGCTTCAGGACAGGATTCAATGCTTCTTATCTCATCCGCAAGTGTCGATACATTCTGCAATGCAAGTCCTAGGTCTCATGGTGTCGGCTTTAGACATGGTGGAGTACGCTCAATTCCATTCCCGCCCTCTCCAGAGGCTGATTCTTACCAAGTGGGACGGCCTGCCTCACCTGATCAGGTCTCAAATTATCTCATTGTCCCCGGAGGTCCGTCTGTCACTGAGCTGGTGGCTTCAGGACCAACAATTGAGCAGGGGTCGTCCCTTCTGGATCTCCAACTGGGTCCTTCTGACAACGGACGCCAGTCTGAGGGGATGCGGCGCAGTGTTGGAGAAACACTCCCTTCAGGGTCTGTGGACCAAGGAGGAGTCTCTCCTTCCGATAAACATTCTGGAATTGCGGGCGGTGTTCAACTCTTTGAACCTGGCCAAGCATTTAATACAGAACAGACCTGTTCAAGTACAGTCGGACAACGCCACCACGGTGGCGTACATCAATCGTCAAGGCGGCACTCGAAGCCGCATGGCAATGAGGGAAGTTTCACAGATTCTTCAATGGGCGGAACGCCATCTGCCAGCCATATCGGCAGAGTTCATTCCGGGGGTCCTAAACTGGGAAGCGGACTTTCTCAGTCATCAGGACGTACACGCCAGAGAGTGGAGCCTCCATCCAGAAGTGTTTCAACTCCTCGTGGACAAGTGGGGCCTTCCAGATGTGGACCTGATGGCATCTCGACACAATCACAAGGTTCCGGTCTTCAGAGCAAGGACAAGGGATCCTCAAGCAGCGTTCATGGACGCACTGGCAATTCCATGGAACTTCGGCTGCCATACGTGTTCCCACCGGTGTCACTCCTGCCCAGAGTAATAAGGGAGTTCAAGCAAGAAAGAGGTATCCTACTTCTGATCGCTCCAGCGTGGCCCAGACGGCATTGGTTCTCAGACCTTCAGGGTCTCTCGATAGAGCGTCCCCTTCTACTTCCGCAGCGCCCAAATCTCCTCATTCAGGACCCCTGTGTATATCAGGATTTAGCTCGATTGGCTATGACGGCGTGGCTCTTGAAGCTTCCGTCTTAAGGGCCAAGGGAATTTCTGAGGCGGTCATTCAAACCATGTTGAAGGCCCGGAAACCGGCTTCTGCTCGGATTTATCATAGGGTCTGGAATTCTTACTTTGCTTGGTGCGCATCTAACAATCATGACGCTTACAAGTTTAGTATGGCCAAAATGTTGGCCTTTCTACAGCAAGGCCTGCACTTGGGCCTTCGTCTGGCCTCCATCAAGGTTCATATTTCTGCTTTGTCGGTTTGGTTTTAGAGAAAAATTGCGACCTTACCTGATGTGCATACGTTCACTCAGGGTGTGTTGCGGATTCAACCTCCTTATGTCCCGCCGGTGGCTCCTTGGGACTTGTCGGTGGTTCTGGAGGCGTTGCAAGGGTCTCCGTTTGAGCCTCTTGAATCTGCAGACCCTAAGTGGCTTTCTCTTAAGGTATTGTTTCTTCTGGCTATTGCCTCTGCTAGACGGGTGTCGGATTTGGGTGCCTTGTCTTGTAGGTCACCATATATGATTTTTCACTGTGATCGGGCGATTCTTAGAACACATACCGGGTATTTACCTAAGGTGGTGTCTTCTATCCACCTTAATCAGGAGATTGTGGTTCCGGTCTTTTCCTCTCCTGATTTGTCTTCCAAAGAACGGTCTTTGGATGTGGTACGGGCTCTCCCTATCTACGTGAAGAGAACTGCCTCCATCAGGAAGTCGGATTCTCTCTTTGTACGGTTTGGTTTTCACAAACGTGGCTGGCCTTCTCACAAGCAGACCTCGGCCAGATGAATTAGAATGGTGATTGCACATGCTTATGTATAGGCTGGTCGCCCAGCTCCTGCTACTATTAAGGCCCATTCTACTCGGTCTGTTGGACCTTCTTGGGCGGCCCGCCGTGGTGCGAACCTCTAACAATTGTGCAAGGCGGCTAAGTTATCCTCAGTGAACACGTACATAAGGTTCTATGCCTTCGATACTTCCGCCTCCCAGGATGCTTCCTTTGGACGCCGGGTTCTTGTACCCGCTACAGTGCGTCCCCTCCCATAAGGACCTGCTTTAGGACATCCCCGATGTTAATCCTTGTGGAGACCAGTGAACCCTGCAGCAGAAAATGAGATTTATGGTAAGAACTTACCGTTGTTAAATCTCTTTCTGCGAGGTACACTGGGCTCCACAAGGCGCCCACCCTGACGCACTTGGCTCCTCTGGGTTGGTATGGCATTAGCCGCTATCACCCTCTCCTGTGGTGAGTGTGTGGTATGTGGTTACTAACGATTGTCGTCTCTTTTACCTGCTCATGCATTGGGCTGGTTAACAAAACTGAGCTCCTGTGCACGGAGGCGGGGTGATATAGGAGGCGGCGCTATGCATCTTGGGAAAAAGGTCAAAGCTTTGAGCCTGTTCGTGCCTCGGATCAAGATCCTACTCTACGCCCCAATGTTAATCCTTGTGGAGCCCAGTGTACCTCGCAGAAAGATTTAACAACGGTAAGTTCTTACCATAAATCTCGTTTTATGCCCAAGAAGATAATACATTTTGTATAGCAACCTGTTCCATATTTCATACACAAATGTACTGTACCATGTTAACTCTAAAAGTGGGGCAGTCAATTGCCCACTTTAACGGGGGTGAAAAAGGGAGGTAGCCTCGGCCTTCAATTCCCATGACTATTCAATTGTGCTCCCTTTTTCACCTGACACCCTGTTTAGACAGCTGTTAAATTAACGTGTTAACAGGCATTAACACATAGAATCCGTGAAAAGTTCACGGATTCATGAGTTAACAGGGTCACAGCACCCTAGTTATCAGGGATTTTTTTTTGTATCCGTTCAGATGAATAAAATAAAATTCCAGGTAAGTGCTGCCAGTGGCTGCTAACTGAATGCAAGTTGCTGTATTCCCAAGGGACACATTAACCCACTGTAAATTACCGCAGTTAATTTAATTCCCCCATAAGCTCCTATGTAATAGTCTGCAAATTGCAGGAACTGGTGTGATTCCAGCGATTTACCCTATAGGGGCAATTCAATTGTCTATCCCCACGGCTGCCACTAAACGGCGCCCAATACAGCAATTCAAATTGTTGCTCCATTGGGGTGTGATTAGCCGTGGGGAGATATTTCTGCTCACAGTCTCCAGTGCTAGCAAGCAGAAATATGCAAAAAAGTGGCACGTTTGAGCGATCAGCGTGAAATAAAAAAAAATCACATCGGGCATGATAAAACAACTGAATCGCCCCCTATGTGTTAAAGCAATGCTTTAAATCTGCGGGCTAAATCACCAGTATTGCGCCAGTTACATCTTGCAGGTTAATATAGATGTGCCTTTTTTAATTGACTTGAAAGTGTTATGGAGGATAGGGCAATATTACAATTATTGCAAAGAAGCTGCAAAAGCCCTCAGTCACTCCCAAGTTTACTTGGTAAATAGTCTCTACGTAAAAAATATACGTTATGGTAAGAACTTACCGTTGGTAACGGTATTTCTCCTATGTCCACAGGTTCCACAGGATAACAATGGGATATGATGGAGCGACAGCAGATTGGCACCAAACGATCACAAGCTTTCAGTCCTCCCAGGATGCAACAGGCCCATCCATATATCCCCGCCCACTGGCTCAGGCAAATCAGTTGGAATTCAAAGCATTTAGGCAGGACCATTATGTAGAACCCTATTCAGGCGAGAAGAACACACATGCACACCCTTCCATGCAAGAGGGAAAAGTTTAGTCAGTATAAAGATTCTCAAATCAGGTGCGTCAGGGTGGGATTCCTGTGGAAATAGGAGAAATACCGTTATCAACTGTAAGTTCTTACCATAACGTATATTTCTCCGGCAGGGTCCACAGGATAACAATGGGATTTCCCAAAACAATATTTAGTGGTGTGGACGCTCCTGATTAGACAGGAGAACCTTACGCCCGAATTCAGCGTCATGAGAGGCAAAAGTATCCAAGGCATAATGTCTAATGAATGTGTTAATGGAAGACCATGTGGCTGCCTTACATATCTGTTCTGCTGAAGCACCATGTTGTGCTGCCCATGAAGGACCTACCTTACGTGTAGAGTGAGCAGAGACATTAGCCAGAACAGGGAGATCAGCTCGAGAATATGCTTCTGAAATAGTCACTCGAAGCCATCTTGCTAGCGTCTGTTTAGTAGCAGGCCATCCCCTCTTGTGAAATCCGTAGAGAATGAAGAGAGAATCTGTCTGATGGCACTGGTACGATCCACGTAGATTCTTAATGCACGGACTACGTCCAGCAACGCTTCTCCCGCAGAAAGTCCCGATACCTGAAAAGCCGGGACAACAATATATTTGTTAAGGTGAAATTTAGATACCACCTTAGGAAGATAAAGTAGTTCTCAGAACTAGGTCTGGTTATCTGGATAAAAAAATCATCAGAAAAGGAGAATTACATGACAGAGCTCCTAAATCGGATACTCTTCTAGCTGATGCCATAGTCAGTAGAAAGAGAACTTTAGCTGTCAACTATTTAAGATCCACTTTATTAAGTGGTTCAAACGGAGTAACTTTAACGGCTTTGAGAACCAGACTTACATCCCAAGGCACTGCAGGAGGAACAAAAGTAGGTTGAATGCGCAGCATTCCCTGGAAAAAAGTACGCACCTCCTGTAAATTGGCAATTTTCGTTTGAAACCATACAGTCAATGCTGATACTTGCACTCTCAAGGAAGCCACCTTCAAACCCTTATCCATTCCTGCCTGAAGTAAATCTAAGACCCTGGATACTCTGAAAGATTTTGGGTCCATACTTCTTTCACTGCACCAATGAATGTAGGCTTGCCATATTTGGTGATAAATGCGAGCTGAGGAGGGTTTCCTTGATCTGAGCATTGTTTGAATTACCTGTTGTGAGAATCCTCTTGACTTCAGGATAGAGGTTTCAATAGCCACGCCGTCAAAGACAGTCGATCCAGATGCCCGTGATAACAAGGACCCTGCATCAGTAGATCTGGACGTTGAGGGAGCAAAATTGGAGCATCCATCGACATCCTCTGCAGATCTATGTACCAATGCCTTCTGGGCCAAGCCGGAGCTATTAGAATCACGGCACCCTTTGCTTGCTTTATTTTCCTCACCACCCTGGGTAACGGTGATCGGGGGAAACAGATAAGCCAGATGAAAGTCCCATTTCACCGACAAGGCGTCCACGAAGATCGCTCCGGGATCCCTTGTTCTTGACCCGAATGCGGGCACTTTGTTGTTCAGACAGGATACCATGAGATCTCTCTCTGGCAACCCCCATTTGTCTACTAGAGTCTGAAAAACCTCCAGGTGTAGAGCCCATTCGCTTGCTTGAATGGTGTGTGTCGACTGAGAAAGTCCGCTACCCAGTTTAGGACTCCCGGAACGAACACTGCGGACAAGGCTGGAAGATGGAATTCTGCCCACCTTAGTATGCGACTTAACTCCTTCATTGCTTTTTGACTGCGAGTTCCTCCCTGATGGTTGAGGTACGCTACTGCCGTCGCATTGTCTGAGCACATCTGAACTGGTTTTCCTTGCAGTGTCCTTTGCCTGTATCAGTGCAATGCATATGGCCCGAAATTCCAACAGGTTTATTGGCAGGCAACTTTCTTCTGTGGTCCACTGTCCTTGGAACCATAATTTTCCAGACACTGCTCCCCAGCCCTGAAGACTGATATCAGTTGTCAGGATCTCCCAAACCGATATCCAAAAGGGTCTCCCCTGTCTAGATGGGATCTCTGCAGCCACCATGCTAATGACCCTTTTACCTTTTCTGAAAGTACTATGGTCTGTTTCTTTATTGTCCACTCCATCTGGGCAGAATCAGACGCTGCAGGGGTCTTGAGTGGAATTGTGCATACTCTACCATGTTGAATGTTGACACCATCAACCCATCACTCGCATTGCTGCGTGAATTGATATTGTTTGACTGTGTAACAACTCTTGAGTCCTTGACTGTACCTTGGATATCTTGTTCAGAGGTAAAAATATTTTCTGCAAACTTGAATCCAATACAGCCCCCAAGTGAATCATGAGTCGTGACGGAATCAGAGATGACTTTGCCCAATTAATAAGCCATCCGTGTTTCTGTAGACAAGTTATTGTCTGTTGGAGATGGCTCAAGAGCAATTCCTGGGATTGTGCCAGGATTAAAAGATCGTCGAGGTATGGAAAAATTCTTATCCCCTGCCTGCGGAGATAAGCTGCCATAACCACCATAATCTTGGTAATTACTCTGGGGGCTGTGGCTAACCGAAAGGGTAAGGCCTGGAACTGAAAATGTTGCTGGAGGATGGCGAACCTGAGGTAACACTGATGAGACAATGCTATAGGAACATGCAGGTAAGCATCCTGTATATCCAAAGATACCATGTAATCCCCTGGTTCCATGGCCAAAACTATGGAGCGTAACGTCTCCATGTGGAACCGTGGTACCCAAATGTATTTGTTTAACATTTTGAGATTGAGAAACGACCAATTTGGCTTCTGAACCAAAAACAGGTTGGAGTAAAAACCCTGTGCCTGTTGTGCAGGGGGTACTGAAATAATTACTCCTGACTGAAGCAATTTCTGAACTGCTTCTTGCAGGGCTCTGGCCTTCGCCTCTATACGAGACGGACTGGTGCAGAAGAACCTTCAAGGAGGCTACTTCTAGAAATGGAAAACATAACCCAGATATACCGCTTCTTGCACCCAAGCATCTGTTGTCGACTGCTGCCATATGTGTGCAAACTGAAGAAGTCGGCCCCCTACCCTGGGGTCCCCCAGGCGGAGGCCCGCACCATCAGGCTGATGGCTTATGTTCTGGTTTGGAAGCTGGCCCTCTAGTGGCCCATTGCTTCTTTGCCTTACCAAACTTATTGTATTGGGGCTGCTTAGCATCACTTTTTCCTTTTGTTTTTCTTTGCGACTGAAATGGCCGAAAAACTGAACCCCTAGGCCTAGTGTTATAATTGGCAGGAAACCTGACCTTCTTGAATTCTGCTTCTGACTCCAGAATATCTGTCAATTCCTTACTAAACAGAATATTCCCAACAAAAGGCAAAGATTCCAGAACCTTCTTAGATTCTGAATAAGCTTTCCATGTACGTAGCCAAATTGTTCTGTGAGCAGCTACCGTTAAGGCCGACACTTTGGAAGCAATAGTACCCATATCTATTGCTGCTTCTTCTAAGAATACCGCAGCCTGCTTCATGTGGGCTATATGGGATTCCTGCTCCCTAGTAGGTGCCGAAAGCCCGTCTTCCAGTACATCAGCCCATTCAGCTACCGCCTGTGCCATCCAAACTGAAGCCATAGCTGGCCTTATGACTGCCCCTGAGAGAGAAAATATGGCTTTCAAAAACCCATCCACTCTTCTGTCTGTGACATCATTTAATGATGTTGACGGTAAGGGCAATATAGATTTTCGCACTAATCAAATGACATGCGTATCTACCTTAGGAGGCACTTCTCTTTTTAAACAGTCCCAAGTTGGAAAAGGGTAATATGAATCCCATTTTTTTGGAATTCTATTTTTTTTATTAGGTGTAGCCCAAGCTTCCTCCATGATTTCCGTCAGCTGATCTGACCTTGGAAACTCGAACCTAACTGTTTTGGGACTTTTAAACACAGGTGCCTTAGTTTTTAACACTGGCTCTGCTGAATCCTCTAGGGACAGAATAGCCTTCAATGCTCCAATTAATTCAGCTATATCCTCTGAGCTGATACCTTCTACCTGTTCTTCATATGCTAAAGCAGAGTATATAGAGCTATCATCATCCTGTGAAGCCTGTGAATTTGATGATATATTTACACTCTGTTTATCAGCTTGTTTCCTTGGAGAAGCTGTTGGGGCTATACCGTAAGAAGGGAGCTGCATGTATGGGTTAATAGTGTACCCTACTCCTGGTATTGAAGCTGTAGGGATTACCCGTTCAGCTATACTGGACAAGGTTTGTGCAAACATAGCCCAAGGTGGATCTACCTGCCGTTGAACAGGGTCTGCCTTGCAATCTGCTGAAACGCAAAACGATTTGTACATAACCCATCATGTGCCAGATCCTGAGAGGATAATCCCATTTTGCAGGACAAACATGTTATGAGTGTTGGTGTTGGTGTTACTGTTAATGTAACCTCATCACTTTTGCCGCTTAGACATGATAAATAATCAGCTTTTCACAGTGTACTACACAATTTGTGACTGTAATCACTTTACTATATTAAAGTGATATCAATCTGACCCCATCCCATGCACCAGCATTGAGGCTCAGAAGAAACCACTGACAAACATATATAAAGTCAGCAATCACACTAGCAGTCAGTCACATGTAATATATTAGTCATGAGAGCATATTATCAACTACAAACACATTTCAAAGTATGTAGGAGTACATATTACTGAATTCTGCTTTATACAGATCTTAACGTATTCAGACGCATTGCGAAGAAAACCACAGTAATGTACACAGACTCATATGCAATAGGCACTAAACTTAACTATTCATACAGACAAAAAGTAGACAGAAATTTAGTGCTGTATAACTCATACTCAGTAGAGTGGGATATAGGGAGACTCGCCCCACTTTCAAGATCGATCAATACGTTAGCGAGCGCTGAGTGGATCCAGACGCTACTAGTGTACACAGCCGCTCCGGGAACTTTTAGTGAACACAGACGCACTGTGCATTCAGACGCACCGGTCATACAGACGTCTGTACTGCGACCGGGTCTCCTCGCGGTAGCGCTTCGTGTACACAGACGCAGCGGCTACGCTGTGACCGAGACCCCTCGTGGTAGCGTCTGAGATGGAAGTCAGGCAATCAGTTCATGGTGGGAGACCGACGGAAACTGGTCATGACCAGGAGAGCGTCTGACTCCCCACCGCTGACATCAACCCTAGGGATCGCAGCCTCATACTAATCCTGGTGCCTTATGATCCCTAAAGCCTAGCGCTGGAGCACCCATGGTGGCAGCGCGCCAGCTACTGTTTGGTAGTCTCCACCCAATACAGTGCGGCTGTGTCTGTTATTCTCCTTCTAAGTGGAACCGATACCTTACCTTCTCCCCATGCTCCGGCCACAGCCTGGTAACGTCTGCTGGACATGCTAGTATATCCGACACAGACGCCCGTCGAGACAGCACTTGTACCGTGGGTAAGCATTGTTGCGACCCGGCGGAGAGTTGTTGGAACGACTCTTTCCAATATGCATGTAAGACGCGGTTAGGAAAGATCACTCAGAAAACGTAGTAAGACTATAAAAATAAAAATAAGATTTTAAACCTACCGGTAAATCTTTTTCTCGTAGCCCGTAGAGGATGCTGGGGACTCCGTAAGGACCATGGGGATAGACGGGCTCCGCAGGAGACATGGGCACTTTAAGAAAGACTTTGGATCTGGGTGTGCACTGGCTTCTCCCTCTATGCCCCTCCTCCAGACCTCAGTTAGAGAAACTGTGCCCAGAGGAGACGGACAGTACGAGGAAAGGATTTTAGTTAATCCAAGGGCAAGATTCATACCAGCCACACCAATCACACCGTATAACTTGTGATATACTATCTAGTTAACAGTATGAAAAAACAACATATCATCGGTCCAAAACCGATGAAACTATAACATAACCCTTATGTAAGCAATAACTATATACAAGTCTTGCAGAAGTAATCCGCACTTGGGACGGGCGCCCAGCACCCTCTACGGACTACGAGAAAAGATTTACCGGTAGGTTTAAAATCTTATTTTCTCTAACGTCCTAGAGGATGCTGGGGACTCCGTAAGGACCATGGGGATTATACCAAAGCTCCCAAACGGGCGGAAGAGTGCGGATGACTCTGCAGCACCCATTGAGCAAACAGGAGGTCCTCCTCAGCCAGGGTATCAAACTTATAGAACTTTGCAAAGGTGTTTGACCCCGACCAAGTAGCAGCTCGGCACAGCTGTAGTGCAGAGACCCCTCGGGAAGCCACCCAAGACGAGCCCACCTTCCTAGTGGAATGGGCCTTAACCGATTTCGGTAACGGCAATCCTGCTGTAGAATGCGCCTGCTGAATCATGCTACAGATCCAGCGAGCAATAGTCTGCTTTGAAGAAGAGCCGCCAACCTTGTTGGCTGCATACAGGACAAACAGTGCTTCCGTTTTTCTGATCCTAGCCGTTCTGGCCACGTAAATTTTTAAAGCCCTGACCACATCCAGGGACTAGGAATCCTCCAAGTCACGTGTAGCCACAGGCACGACAATAGGTTGGTTCATATGAAAGGATGAGACCACCTTAGGTAGGAATTGAGGACGGGTCCGCAATTCCGCTCTATCCATATGGAAAATCAGATAGGGGATAAAGCCGCCAATTCCGAAACTCGCCTAGCCGAAGCTAAAGCTAACAACATGACCACCTTCCAAGTGAGATATTTCAACTCAACGGTTTTAAGTGGTTCAAACCAATGTAACTTAAGGAAACTTAACACCACGTTAAGATCCCAAGGCGCTACCGGAGGTACAAAAGGATGCTGAATATGCAGTACTCCCTTCACAAAAGTCTGTACTTCAGGTAAAGAGGCCAATTCCTTTTGAAAGAAAATGGATAAGGCCGAAATCTGAACTTTAATGGAGCCTAATTTTAGGCCCAAATTCACTCCAGTTTGTAGGAAGTGAAGAAAACGGCATAGATGGAATTCTGCCGTAGGAGCATTCCTGGCCTCACACCAAGAAACATATTTACGCCATATTCGGTGATAATGTTTAGATGTCACGTCCTTCCTAGCCTTTACTAACGTAGGAATAACCTCATCCGGAATACCTTTTTCCGCTAGGATCCGGCGTTCAGCCGCCATGCCGTCAAACGCAGCCGCGGTAAGTCTTGGAACAGACAGGGACCTTGTTGTAACAGGACTTGCCTTAGAGGAAGAGGCCACGGATCTTCTGTGAGCATTTCCTGCAGATCCGGATACCAGGTCCTTCGTGGCCAATCCGGAACAATGAGTATTGTTCTCACTCCTCATTTTCTTATTATCCTCAACACCTTGGGTATGAGAGGAAGAGGAGGAAACACATAGACCGACTGGAACACCCACGGTGTCACTAGGGTGTCCACAGCTACCGCCTGAGGGTCTCTTGACCTGGCGCAATACCTTTGTAGCTTTTTGTTGAGACGGGACGCCATCATGTCTATTTGGGGAAGTCCCCACCGACTTGCAATCTGCGCGAAGACTTCTTGATGAAGTCCCCACTCTCCCGGATGCAGGTCATGTCTGCTGAGGAAGTCTTCTTCCCAGTTGTCCACTCCCGGAATGAACACTGCTGACAGAGCGCTTACATGATTCTCCGCCCAGCGAAGAATTCTGGTGGCTTCCGTCATCGCCATCCTGCTCCTTGTGCCACCTTGGCGGTTTACATGAGCTACTGCGGCGACGTTGTCTGACTGGATCAGAACTGGTCGATCGCGAAGTAAGATCTCTGCTTGACGTAGGGCGTTGTATATGGCCCTTAGTTCCAGGATGTTGATGTGAAGACAAGTCTCTTGACTTGACCAAAGGCTTTGGAAATTTCGTCCCTGTGTGACTGCTCCCCAACCTCGGAGGCTCGCGTCCGTGGTTACCAGGATCCAGTCCTGAATGCCGAACCTGCAGCCCTCTAGAAGGTGAGCACTTTTCAGCCACCACAGGAGAGATACTCTGGCCCTGGGGGACAGGGTGATCCGCTGATGCATTTGCAGATGTGACCCGGACCATTTGTCCAATAGGTCACATTGGAATGTCCTTGCATGGAATCTGCCGTAGGGAATGGCTTCGCATGTCGCCACCATTTTTCCCAGGACTTGAGTGCAATGACGTATTGACACTTGTTTTGGCTTCAACAGGTTCATGACTAGAGTTTTTCTGTCGGAAGAAAAATCCTCTTCTGGTCTGTGTCCAGAATCATGCCCAGACGAGTTGTGGGATTCAGCTGCGACTTTGGAATATTGATAATCCAGCCGTGTCGCTGTAACACAGCCAGTGAAAGTGATATGCTGTTCAGCAACTTCTCCCGTGATCTCGCTTTTATGAGGAGATCGTCCAAGTACGGGATAATTGTGACACCCTGTTTGCGCAGGAGCACCATCATTTCCGCCATTACCTTGGTGAAAATTCCCGGGGCCGTGGAAAGCCCAAACGGCAACGTCTGAAATTGGTAATGACAATCCTGTACCTCAAATCTCAGGTACGCCTGATGAGGAGGATATATGGGAACATGCAGGTATGCATCCTTTATGTCCAGAGATACCATAAAATCTCCCCCTTCCAGGCTGGTGTCGACCGCTCTGAGCGATTCCATCTTGAACTTGAACCGTTTTAAGTAAAGGTTCAGGGATTTTAAATTCAAAATGGGTCTGACCGAACCGTCCGGTTTCGGGACCACAAACAGAGTTGAGTAGTACTCCTTCCCTCTTTGAAGCAGGGGAGGCTCTACCACCACTTGTTGAAGACACAATTTGCGAATCGCATGTAACACTAGCTCCCTTTCCAGGGGGGAAGTCGGTAGGGCCGATTTGAAAAACCGGCGAGGAGGCACCTCTTCGAATTCCAGCTTGTAACCCTGGGAAACAATTTCCATTGCCCAGGGATCCACCTGTGAGTAAACCCAGATGTGGCTGAACAGTCGAAGACGTGCCCCCACTGGGGCGGACTCCCTCAGGGTAGCCCCAGCGTCATGCGGTGGATTTTGCAGAGGGGAGGACTTCTGTTCCTGGGAACTAGCTGTGTTATGCAGCTTCTTCCCCTCTGCCCTTACCTCTGGCAAGAAAGGACGATCCACGTACTCTCTTGCTTTTATTGGAACGAAAGGACTGCATTTGATAATGAGGCGCTTTCTTAGATTGTGAGGGAATATATGGCAAAAAAAATCGATTTATCTGCCGTAGCCGTGGAGACGAGGTCCGAGAGGCCCTCTCCAAACAATTCCTTACTCTTGTAAGGCAACAACTCCATATGTCTTTTGGAGTCGGCATCACCCGACCACTGTCGGGTCCATAACACACGCCTAGCAAAAATAGACATAGCGTTTATCCTGGAACCCAGTAAACTAATGTCTCTTTGAGCATCCCTCATATATAAGACAGCATCTTTTATATGCCCTAGGGTCATTAAAATGGTATCCTTATCAAGGGTCTCAATATCCGCTGATAAGGAATCTGTCCATGCTGCTACAGCACTACAAATCCAGGCCGAAGCAATAGCCGGTCTGAGTAACGTACCAGAATGTGTGTAAATGGACTTCAAGGTAACCTCCTGCTTGCGGTCAGCAGGATCCTTGAGGGTAGCCGTATCTTGGGATGTTAGCGCTATCTTTTTTGATAACCGCGTCAAAACTTTGTCTACCCTAGGGGAGGATTCCCACCGGATTCTGTCCTGCGACGGGAAAGGATACGCTATTAGAATCCTTTCGGGAATCTGCAGATTTTTGTCTGGAGTTTCCCACGCTTTTTCACATAATTCGTTCAGCTCATGTGATGAGGGAAAGGTGACTTCAGGTTTCTTTCCCTTATACATGTGTACCCTTGTGTCAGGGACAGGGGGTTCCTCAGTGATATGCAAAACATCTTTTATTGCGATAATCATATATCGAATACATTTACCCACCTTTGGCTGTAATTTTGCATCATTGTAGTCGACACTGGAGTCTGAATCCGTGTCGGTATCTGTGTCAACTATTTGGGATAGTGGGCGCTTCTGAGACCCCGAAGGTCCAGGCGACATTGGGACAGGCATGGGTTGACTCCCTGACTGTACCCCAGCTTCAGCTTTGTCTAATCTTTTGTGCAATAAATTAACATTAGCATTAAAACATTCCACATATCCATCCAGTCAGCTGTCGGCACTGCCGACGGAGACCTAACATTCATACACTCACCCTCCTCCTTAGGTGAGCCTTCAATCTCAGACATGTCGACACACGCGTACCGACACACCACACACACACACAGGGAAGCTCTTTTCTGAAGACAGGTTCCCCACCAGGCCCTTTGGAGAGAGAGAGAGAGAGAGAGAGAGAGAGAGAGAGAGAGAGAGAGAGAGAGAGAGTGTGAGTATGCCAGCACACACCCCAGCGCTATATGACCCAGGAAAAAACACAGTATGTTTACCCAGTAGCGCTTTTGTTATGTATATGCGCCAATTATGTGCCCCCCCCCCCCCCCCTCTTCTACTTTAAAACCCTTCTTTCACCGTGTGTTAAGCAGGGGAGAGTCCGGGGAGCTTCCTCTCAGCGGTGCTATGGAGAAAAATGGTGCTGGTGAGTGCTGAGGGAGAAGCCCCGCCCCCTCGGCGGCGGTCTTCTGTCCCGCTCAAATTTCTCAATAACATGGCGGGGGCTCTTTATATACATGTACAGTGCCCAGCTGTACATGTATATATCTATATATGCTACAGGAGAGGTTTATATTGCTGCCCAGGGCGCCCCCCCCTGCGCCCTGCACCCTTACAGTGACCGAGGTGTGTGAGGTGAATAGGAGCAATGGCGCAAAGCTGCAGTGCTGTGCGTTACCTCCATGAAGATCGAGGTGTCTTCTGCCGCCTCTGATGTTCTTTTCCTCAATACTAACCCGGCTTTAATCTTCCGGCTCTGCGAGGAGGACGGCGACGCGGCTCTGGGACGGGCGGCTAGGGTGAGACCTGCGTACCGATCCCTCTGGAGCTAATGGTGTCCAGTAGCCTAAGAAACAGAGCCCTGAAACTCAGAGAAGTGGGTCTGTTTCTCTCTCCTCAGTCCCTTGATGCAGGTAGTCTGTTGCCAGCAGGCTCCCTGAACATAAAAAACCTAACTAAAATGCTTTCTTTACAGGAAACTCAGGAGAGCTCCTGAAATGCACCGAATCTCCACTGGGCACAGTATCAAACTGAGGTTTGGAGGAGGGGCATAGAGGGAGGAGCCAGTGCACACCCAGAGTCAAAGTCTTTCTTAAAGTGCCCATGTCTCCTGCGGAGCCCGTCTATCCCCATGGTCCTTACGGAGTCCCCAGTATCCTCTAGGACGTTAGAGAAATAAGAAAGCTTAGGGCTGCCAAAAACAGCAGCCCTGTGACCATGGTCCGGCTCCTGCCGCACCAAACAAAAAACTGATTTGCCTGAGCCAGTGGGCGGGGATATATGGACGGGCCCGTTGCATCCTGGGAGGACTGAAAGCTTGTGATCGTTTGGTGCCAATCCGCTGTCGCTCCATCATATCCCATTGTTATCCTGTGGATAACCTGTGGACCCTGCCGAAGAAAAAGGTGTATACGATGGGCCTGATCCAATGTTGTACATAAAGCCAATATCACTATCACTGCGATTCACTAGAGACAGTGGGAGACCAAATTTATTTGAAAATTGATTGACAGGTTGGACTGTTTGTAGGAGCTAACAGGGAGTAGATGCAAAAACGCAGGTTTGTCTCAGACTGCAACTCTGTACGCAGAAAATATGGCACCGTCATCTCAATTCCCACAGACATTCAGCGAGACCATAAAGTTATCAGGACTGTGACAACATAATAATCTGCAACCGATGCTGCATATTTGTACGCAGTTGCTTGGATCTACAAAGCTGCCTGTAGGCGTCTCAACACAAACTCTGGCAGCTGAGACATTTGCATGTTTTTTTCACAGTATCTGTGTAAGGGATCGCAGCTGCAAATGCATTAGGGTACAACTCTGAATCAGGCTCTATATTTACAAGACAGAACATGTACAGTATATGGGTAAGTGTACATGGTTCTCTACCAGACAGATTAAAATACTTGCTTCCCTAGCAAAAACCTACCCTAAACTGATAAAATGATTCTGTCATTCCCTATTGCCCTACATTTAATATTGGTTTTCAAATTTTCTCATATCTTCTGTAACTTATAGTAAAACTATTGCAGAAAATTGTAAGCAAATATTATATGGTCGCTGTATGCTCTAGCATTGAGATATCCTTTCATTGGAGTAAAGACGACCAGGCCAAACCATGAAAAACCGCACCACACAATTATTTCTCCTCCATCTACTGTATTTTTCTAGTTGGCAGTACACATTTGGACAGAAAACATTATCCTGGCATCAGTGAAACCACGATTCAGCAGTCAAGACTGCCAGACTGATTTACCATTATAGAAAACTTGTTTACACTGCTCCAGTTACACCACACAGAAATGTGAACTGATGGAAAGGTAGCAGAGGATGACAATGCCATGTTGAAACTCACTGAGCTCTTCAATAATACTCATTCCACAGCTAATATTTGATAATGGGAGATATTATGGCTGAATGTTTTTTTGTTTTGTTTTTATACACACCACTGCGAGTGGCTGAAATGGGCAAACAATAATTAGATCAGATGTGCAAAAATTTGTATCCATGTACAGTAGTGTGCCTCCTATCCATTCAGTGTATCTCCTATCCAAGAGAAAGGGGGAGGATAGGTGTTTAAAGGGAGGTACAATCTTGTGAAATTGGCGATACAAGGCTTCTGACATCGACAGGAATTCAATCACACTGCCACTAATTCATTGTTATCGTTGTTGTTGTTGTTGTTGTTGTTATAAACCTTGTCCTGGCAAACTTAAAATGTTAGAACAGGTTGAGTATCCCTTATCCAAAATGCTTGGGACCAGAAGTATTTTGGATATCTGATTTTTCCGTATTTTGGAATAACTGCATACCATAATGAGATATCATGGTGATGGGACCTAAGTCTAAGCATGTTTCATATACGCCTTGTACAAACAGCCTGAAGGTAATTCTAGCCAATATTTTTAATAACTTTGACCCTCATTCCGAGTTGATCGCTAGCTGCCGTTGTTCGCTGCGTAGCGATCAGAAATAACAGCAAAACTGCGCAAGCACCACAATGCGTACGGGTACAACGAGCATCGTGGTTTTTTTTTTTTTTTTACAGATTCTAGCGACACTTTCAGTCGCCCTGGCGGACGCAAGGAGATTGACAGGAAGTGGGTGTTTCTGGGTGGCAACTGACCGTTTTCTGAGAGTGTTAGGAAAAACGCAGGCGTGGCCGGGCGGGTATCGGACGTCATTATGGTGTCACTCGTCGCAGCAATCGCCGCACAGGATAAGTAACTACAGGGCTGGTCTTGTTCTGCATAAAATATCTTTGCTGCGCATGGTTGCACAGGCGTTCGCACTACTGCAAAGTGAAAATACACTCCCCCGTGGGCAGCGACTATGCGTTTGCACGGCTGCTACAAGTAGCTAGCGAGCGATCAACTCGGAATGAGGGCCTTTGTGCATTAAACAAAGTGTGTGTACATTCACACAATTCATTTATTTTTCACATACACCTTATACACACACAAAATGAAGGTCATTTAATACAATATTTTTATAACTTTTTGTATTAAACAAAGTTTGTGTACATTAAGCCATCAGAAAACAAAGGTTTCACTATCTCAGTCTCACTCAAAAAACGGAATATTTGGATATGGGATACTCAACCTGTAATAGTAGATTATGTAATTTGTTTATGTAAGGCACAAGAGTGTACGAGAGTGCGGAATGCCTACTCCTAATTCAGGAGTCTCCCAGGCAGATGCTCCAAACATAACTATTCAGTGCCAGGTGTATTTGATTAATTACAACTCAATCATTGTAAAGCAATCATGTTACTGTATCCCATTACATTTATGCTGAATTCACAAGAAAGAAAGACTATTGCAATGTAACTACACTAAAAGGAGGTAGCTACAACAGAAGTAAGGAACCACTCATTCATTTATACATTCTGATGTTATGCAAGTCATTTTCGGTAGATTACCTACTTACTTAGATTAGTACTTACAATCACTTTTTTTTTTTTATTTTTTTTTTTTAAAGGGTGTAACTAGGAAATGTATTAACCACTTGCCTGGCATGGTCGCATCAGATGTGTGTGTTAGCAGTGGCAGGGAAGATAAACTTCCCTCCGCTGCTGCTCTGCCTCCCTGCACTCTCCCCCCGTGTCTGCCATGCTGCCGATCACTGCTGATCGGTCAGCACGGCAGGATCCCCTTCCTCCAGCAGCTGAAGACAATGGCAGCCGCTGGGGAGTGTAAATGAACCCTCCCAAGCCACCCCCAGACCCCCGCTGTATACCTGCAGGCTGTCCCGGCTTTCAAAATTAAAACCGCGATGGTCGCGATGTTCCAGATGGTCTCGATGTTACCGATCGATGTTTCGATGTTTGGAACCCATTTAACAGATAAACATTAAAAAAAAACATTTTTTTTTATTATTGTTTTTTTTTAACTAAAATCATTTGGGATAGGGTTAAATAGATGTTCTTCACCTAATTCACTAATAAAAAAACCTGACCATTTCGGAGCGGTTTTCGGCGAAATAAATAGTTAAGTGGTTAAGCAGTGTAAATAAAGCAACCTGTTCTTCCCATTATGTAACTGAATATACTCGATAAATGCTACCTTATAGTTGATAGATTACCATGGGTAACTTCTCCGCACTGCATGATACATATACCCTTAATAACCTACATATCTTGATAGTCTTCTGGGACTAATTGTCACGCCCTACCAACTTGTCTCAGAGAAAAGAAAAAAAAAAACGTAAAAAGATTATGGCATTCTATATTTTTTTCCCCTCCAAAGCGTTACACAATAAGGAAGCAATGCTTAGCAAAATAGATTTTGTGGCAGTTTTTCTATGTGTACTCATGCTGTATATATTTACACTTGTCAAATATTTAGGCACACCTACTGGATGATTCATTGGGCAGAATTCAATTGTTTTTTAAAGCATCTAAACTAACAGACATCTATCTAATTGTTGCTCCGATCAGATGCCCATCAGCCGCTGCAGTCACATGTCACGCACATAGGGACTTTTATGAGACAAAGCCCCTAACTCAGACACACGTTTTGCTGAAGCCAAGGCCAATAGTGTGACAGTCTTCCACCTCCTGTAACAGTTCAAACCAGTCCGATTGGAGGAACTGCAGCACCACATTGAGATCCCAAGGTGCCATGGGAGGCACAAAGGGAGGTTGGATGTGCAGAACACCTTTCAAGAACGTCTGGACCTCAGGGAGAGAAGCCAATTGTTTCTGAAAGAAAATGGACAAGGCCGAAATCTGGACTTTTATGGAGCCCAGATGCAGGCCGACAGCCACGCCTGCCTGCAGAAAAAGCAGGAAACGTCCCAGATGAAAAATTGCACCTCAGCATAATTTCTGCTCTCACACCAAAAGTCTTATTTCTTCCAAATACAAAGGTAATGCTTAGACGTTATCCCGACTATGATCCAAGGCAGGAAGGGGGTAACTTTTTTAGGGATCCCACTCCTGGCTAGAATCAGCCGTTCAACTTCCATGCCGTCAAATGTAGCCGCAGTAAGTCTTGATAGACGAGCAGAAGATTGTTGCAGAAGATCCTTGCGAAGAGGTAGAGGCCAATGATCTTCGAGGAGCATGCCCAGAAGGTCCACGTACCAGGCCCTTCTTGGCCAGTCCGGAGCAATGAGTATTGCTTGAACCTTTTCCCTTTTTATTCATTTTAGAATTCTTGGGATCAGTGGAAGTGGAGGAAACACATACACCATCTGAAAGACCCAAGGAGTTGTCAGGGATCCTATCACCACTGCCTGTGGTGAGGCCATCATGTCAATCTGTGGATATCCCCATCAACTTGTCAAGCACCTGAACACTTCCGGGTGAAGGCCCCACTCCCTCAGGTGCAGGTCGTATCTGCTGTGGAAGTCTGCTTCCCAGTTGTCTACTCCCGGAATGAGGACAGCTGACAACGCCACAGCATTCCTTTCTGCCCAGAGTCTTGACACCTCTGACATTGCTTCTCTGCTTTTCATTCCGCCCTGTCGGTTTATGTACGTAACTGCTGTCACATTGTCCGACTGGACCTGAATTGCCCGATCTTGAAGTAGATGTGAGGCCTGCAGAAGGGCGTTGTATATGGCCCTGAGTTCCAGAATGTTGATTGGAAGGATGACTTCCAGACTTGACCATCTTCCCTGAAACTGCACCCCGAGTGACTGCTCCCCAACCTCTGAGGCTTGCATCTGTGGTTAACAGAATCCAGTTCTGAATTCCGAACCTACGTCCTGTGACGAGGTGAGAAGACTGTAGCCACCACAGAAGGGAGATCCTGGCCTTTAGCATCAGACGGATCCTCTGGTACATGTGAAGATGCGATCCGGACCATTTGTTCAACAGATCGAGCTGGAAGGGTCTTGCATGAAACCTTCCGTATTGAAGTGCCTCTAGAGGCCACCATTTTACCCAGAAGGCGAATGCAGAGATGCAATGACACCCGGGTTGGCTTCAGGACATCCCAAACCATCGACTGGATTACCAATGTCTTTATCCAACAGAAGGAACACCTTTTGTGATTCTGTGTCCAGTATCATTCCCAGGAATGGGAGCCTCAGTGTTGGCTCTAGGCGAGATTTCGGAAGGTTCAGAATCCACCCGTGATCCTGGAGGAGTTTGGTTGAGAAAGCAATGCTGTCCAGCAACCTCTCCCTGGACGGCGCTTTTTCAGGAGATCGTCCAGGTACGGAATTATGTTCACTCCCTGTTTGCGGAGTACAAACATCATCTCTGCCATCACCTTGGTGAACACCCTCGAAACCGTGGAGACACCAAATGGCAGGGCCTGGCACTGGTAGTGACAGTCCTGCAGAGCCAACCGTAGATAAGCCTGATGAGGCACCCAGATCGGAATATGAAGGTACGCATCCTTGATATCCAGAGACACCAAGAATTCCCCCTCCTCCAGACCTGAGATCACCGCTCTAAGAGACTCCATCTTGAACTTGAACACCCGTAAGTACGGGTTCAACGACTTGAGATTTAAAATGGGCCTTACCGAACCTTCCGGCTTCGGTACTACGAACAAGTTGGAATAATACCCCTTGTTTAGTAAATGAGGTAGAACTGGAACAATGACCTGAGTCTGTACCAGTTTTTGGATGGCATGCTGTAAAAGTTATACTTGCCTCTTGTGAAACTGGCAAGCCTGATTTGAAGAATCTGTGAGGTGGGAGCTCATCGAACTCTAGTCTGTAGCCTTGGGAAATAAGATCTATGACCCAGTGATCCTGGCACGAATTTGACCAGATTTGACTGAAGAATTGTAGTCGGGCTCCCACCTAACAGCCTTACAGGTTGCTGGTTTACGTGGCTTATCTCTTGCGCCGCTGGAGGACGTAGAAGCATCTATGGATCTGCCCTTGAACTTAGCCGTCCAAAAGGACTGTAACTTAGAAGCTGAATAAGTCTTCTTGGTTGGGGGGGCTGCGGAAGGAAGATATGTAAACTTACCCGCAGTAACTGTGGAGATCCATTTGTCTAGTTCATCTCCAAAGAAGGCCTCTCCTGTGAATGGTAGGCCTTCCACGCCTTTCCTGGAGTCTGCATCAGCAGTCCACTGGCGTAGCCACAAGCCCCTCCGTGCCGACACTGCCATAAAGGTGGTGCGTGCGTTAAGCACACCTATTTCCTTTATGGCTTCCACCATAAAGTTTGCAGAGTCCTGTATATGCTGCAGGAGTAAGACAACATTCCCCCTAGATAAGGACTCTAACCCCTCAATTAGGTTACCTGATCATTTCGCAATGGCTTTAGTGATCCACGCACATGCAATAGTGGGTCTTTGGGCCACCCCAGCAGCTGTGTACAATGATTTGAGTGTAGTCTCAATTTTACGATCAGCCGTGTCTTTTAGGGAGGCTGCGCCAGGACCAAGCAATACAATTTTACGTGACAGCCTAGAGACTGATGCGTCCACTATCGGTGGATTTTCCCAATTTTTCCTATCCTCCAGAGGAAAAAAAGAAAAGGAAAAGATGAGAGCAACCTTTTAGGGATCTGAAACTTCTTATCAAGAATAACCCATGGTTCTTCAAACAGGGTATTCAATTCCTTTGACACAGGAAAAGTAACTGAGGACTTCTTCTTTACATTAAAATAAAATTTCTCACTCTCAGGAATATGCAGAACATCTCTGATAGCCTCTATAAGAGCCTCTATTCCCTGTGACAGAGCCACATCCCCCCACTCCAAGTCTACCTCACCCTCCACCAAGTCTGACCCATCAGCATCAGAGTCAGATTACAGGATATGGGCCAGAGATCGCTTTTGCGGACAAATGGGAGGGGACTGTGACGCTTTTGTGGAGACCGAGTCTCTAAACTCATCCACAGTTTGTTTTAAGTATTGCGTCTCTTTCTCATTATGGGACAATACTGTAGAAAGTTCCTTTGAGAGAATTAACCCACTCCGATTCAGCCCCGCTAGCTTGTGAACCCTGAGTACCCAGTAGTGAGTCCCCTGGTGAAGAGGAACACTCCGCTGTACAAGAAACACAGTCTTCTCCTGACATAATGTATATGTGACAGCACACACACACAGGAAAAGGTTAAGCACAATTAACCCACAAAGAGCCCTTCAGGGAGACACAGAGTTGTTTGGAGCCAGCCCCCACCGTACCCTGATAGGGAACTTCGTACACTAATAGTCACTCCCCCTCTGCTATGACCCCCTGGTACCTCTGAGGTAATCTGGAGTCACACCGGAGAAGCTGCGCATCCCTGTCCTGTCAGCGTCTGTGTCCACTGCAGAGGGAAAATGGCGCTGGTGAGCTGCTGGATCCTCTCATAGCGTAGCCCTGCCCCTTCAATGACGCACGGTCTTCTCGCTTTTTTTTTTTTTATGGTGGCTGAGGAAACTGGTACTTAAAATGGAGAGAAACCGTTTTAAGGCTGTGTTGCCAGTTTGGGTACTGTGTACAGTGTACTGAGACGCAGTTGTGTACTGTGTCTGGAGATGCATTACGCCCAATTTAGAAGCCGTGCGTCACCGTATCCACATAATGGCCGGCGCCCCGCTAACCGGGATGCCAGCTCAGTACTCACCACTCTTCTTACTTCTGGCTCTGTTAGGGGTGGCGGCGTGCTGCGGGAATGTACGCTCGCAGTGGTGGGGCTTGCAAATAGATGTTGGGCTGTTCCCACCCCTAAGTCCCATGAAGCAGGCAGGCTGGTGCCAACCAGCCCTGCCTGAAAACAACATACATAGAAAATAAATGCAGAAAACTCTTCAGGAGCTTTCTTCAGCGTGACCGGCTCCTCCGGGCATATTTTCTAAACTCAGTCTGGTAGGAGTGGCATAGAGGGAGGAGCCAACCCACACTATCAAATTCTTAAAGTGCCCATGGCTCCTAGTGGACCAGTCTATACCCCCATGGTACTAAATGGACCCCAGTATCCTCTAGGACGCAAGAGAAACTAAGATATTGCAGGCAGATTCAAAACTTGCACACGTTGGCTACAATTACACTGTGTTCATGGAACTAAATAAAGATATTTGCCCATATTCTGAGTTGTATACCTTTATGCATTATCGGTACAAAATTTCGCTTATACCTGGTGCAACAACCAGTCTTAAATCAAATGGATGTCTCATATGCAGGACTCCTCATAGACCCACAAATCTGTCGAACTCAATTTCACACACAGTTATGTCTATTAAAGAGCAAGTGGAGTTAAGACTCTTAATTGCCTGTAGATTTGTGTATTCTCCTACGGAGGATGCACTGTGCTAAAAGTTACAAGATCCGGCTGAAAAAAATGCTATAGCAATGTTAAGTTTATTGACGAACAGACTACCTTAACTTTTCCAGGGGTAATAATAGGTTAGCCCCTACTATGTACACCTACTATGACGGAGATCACTACTTTCAGATTTTAGTCAACAGCTATCTTTGTTGTTAAGGACCCATAACACTACTGCGAGGCATCGCATGCGATACCCTGCCAACTACCCGCTGGGGAGCCTGGATCACATACCATCATTTTGCATATGATGTATCATGCGATACCATTGACTGTCAGAGGAGCAGAACAACCTTTGCGGCAGCCAAGGCGATCTCCGGCTCCGATCCAATGTACATGGGACCGCGCACCACATACCATATGGAACTTTTCACACGATTTATAGACTTGATGGGTTGAAATCATGTAAAAAAAGAGCCATATTCATACTAGTGTATGGGCACCTTAAGAATATTATCCCACTCTTCTCTGCAGAATTCTTCTTGCTCACATAGGCATTACTGCATGTGCAGCATGTCAGACCCCCACACAGATTTTCAAAAATATTCAAGTGAAGGGCATTCTAAATCCTTAATCTTTAGTTTCCATTAGTTGATTCCGAGGTATGTTTTGAATAATTGCGCTGAAAGTGCCAATTTATTTATAACTTCTGTTTCTACTCCGATACTGGGACATTAACTTTTATGATTTGGTGATATTTAATGGAACCAACTCTCCTTCCAACCTGACAAATAACACAAGCCAACAAGAATATGTTTTTATTGTTGCAAGTGAACTTTTAATCAATATTGGGTATTTTGGGGGTTGCACAATCAGAATGACCTATTAGTTTTGCCAAATTGGCTCTTGTTCATTAGATACAGGGTACCCCCAAAACAAGTTCCTTATGTTACCATTACCTGTATCTGGTTACACATATACCAGATTTTGGTCTATATTTGTATTCTTTAATATTATTTGTGTTATGTATTAATTGTATAACATCATATTGATTAAAATATATTCTTATTGGTATTTTTCCTTGTCAGAGATAAATGTGTGTTCTTCACGAGGATGTTGTCTACACCATGCTGATGAGTCCTGTTATATATGTGAAAGACACTCAGCAAACACAAAGGAAGAACATCACTGAATTTGTTAAGAAGGCATATCTTGCTTATTTTGGAATGAAACTAGGAGGAGACCAAGATAAGGTTTGGGCTCCACACAAGGTTTGCAAAAGCTGTGTAGAGAGCCTATGACAATGGAAAAATGGGGAAAAAAATGTAACCTTTGGAGTGCCAATGGTGTAGAGAGAACCCCCAAACCATGTTAAAGTTTGCTATTTTTGTGTTGTGAATGTAAAAGGCTTCAATCGCTGCAAGAAATGTAAGTTCAATAGAGAATTCATTATCTCAAAAACTACAGAAAATCTAGCAAAACAGACGTCATTTTTGGATTCAACACCATGTACTTACCCTAAAATTACTTGAATTTCACAAGCAAAAAAATGTGTTGACCAGTTTAATAGGTCATATGCCAAACAACCTAAAAGCAAGTTGTTGGTTAGCAAGAGGTTCCTTCCAAATACTTTAATACTGCTTTTTTGTCACTCCAAATGTATCTTTTAAGGTTGTGGCCAACAAGTACACCCTGTTTCAAAAGTTTACAGCACCTTCTTTTAAAACAATTCTGTATTATTACCTAAATTCTCCATCTTGACTTCACTTCAATTTATATGCCTAACTTCCATTTTTTTGGATACTAGAAATACGAAGTTGAATATTTTTTGTTTGTTTTTTTAAAAGTCTTCCTCTGCTTTATACCAGTCAATTATCACGATTTTCAAGTCATCAGATGTATCCCTATAGAAGCCCAAGGTAAACTAGTAGGCTAGATTTCGACAAATATATCACCACAATAATATGGCTATATACTGCAAGACAGAGCGGGTGCAAGGCTTCTAGGCAAAGCTTCACATTACAACCCCTAATTCCATATTACACTCCTTCAATCCATGACCATAAAACCCCACTTATGTGTTTACCAAAGTTTATGACAAAGGGATGAATCATTTTTCACATGCACATTCTGTCTGTAAATGTATTACACTTTGTTGTAGAACCAAGTGCACCCAGTATGCCCATTCACCTTTACCCTCCACTAGGAATCCATTAATCCATTCACCACTCATCAACCCATTCCTAAGAATCCATCTATCAATGCATCCTCACGGCACCCATTAACAAAATTGTCCACACCATCAGTAACCTTTAACCCACGTCCACCAAGCACCTATAAATCCATTCATCCACAGTACCCCT